>NC_088871.1:15849933-16149933 GCF_032884065.1 Artemia franciscana | reverse complement strand
GGTATCAGACATCGGTTCTGCCGTAAATATTTTGCGTCGCTGGATTATGCCAATGCCCTTCCACATGTATTGTATATAACACCTTTTTGGAAATACCTGTCGTCCGCTCAGTGTGCAATATTAAGAGTTCTGTTTTTCGATTTGCGAAGTTCCTTCTGAGACTTCCACCATGGACGAGTAACTCCTATATCATTCGTAATTATGGTGTATCCGATCCTACAGTCTGTGTTAACCGTGTCGCCGAGAATTTTGTGAAAAACGCTTAGGGAAGAGCGAACCCATGGCTAGCCATCTTGTGCCAGTAGTTTTGCTAATGTACATAAGGTATAAATACGTTTGATGAGGTTCCTAGTGACTTTTTTTTCCTTAGCTATGCTCTGTTTTAATTCCATGTGAATTTTCGAGCAATAAAATTACTTACTTACTTACTATTGGCTTTCTCTTTCTCTATTTCTCCCTTTCTCTATTTTTTATTGGCATCTCTCATCCTTTCTCTATCTCTTTTTTCCCTCTCCCTCTTTCTTTCTTTCTCTCCCACTCTCTTCTGTAGGTCCATTGAGGGTTGCAATAGGGTGCTAGTGATGTTTACTTAGAATAAAATTCTTTTTCTAGAAAGATTAAGCAGAATCCTTGCGGCTTAGTACCATTCTAAGGCTGACTTCTTCAAATGTCGGTAGGCCTTCTTTAAACGTCGTCTGATCGCTCTCAAGACTGGCCTCTATTGGGCACCCCGATTCCCAGACCATAGCTTCCAAGTTTGTTTTTCCCATGGGTGATCGTATCGAACCAGTTCAAGTTCAAGTTCTTTGTTATTCTTTAACTATACATATTTAAAACTATTCACATAAGATCCCCGGCAGGGAGACTGGCTCGAAAGCCGGGCGACAGTAATCCTAGAAGATCGGGAGAGGTCTTGCTTGATCGCCAATCAAAAGCTATAGTGCCCTTTTTAAGTGATCAAAAATATTAGAGGGCAGATAACCCTCTCCCACGCCCCTTTTCCCTCAAAGTCGTCGGGTGAAAATTTTTTATATAGCCCATTTGTTCAGCCTTGTCCAAAGATCTAATAACTGTGTCTTTCAGGATGACTTGATCCCCCACAGATCCAAGGGAAAGGACTACAAGCTGTGAGCTTTGCTCGTTGTTTACATATAGTATTGGATATTGGGAAATGTACAGATATTTTTCGGTGGGGGGATTTATGGGGTAAGGGTATTATTTACGGGGAGAATTTTTCGTTGGGAGAGAATTACCCGGGAATGAACTTTCCAGAGAGAATTTTACACAGGGGAAATTTGCTAGAATTCATATATAAAATATTCTAATTTTCCACGGGAGAAATTCTCCATGGGAATTATCACCAGGAATACACCTCCATGGGAAAATTTCCCGCGGGAGAAAGATGGAATCGTGAGCAAGAAAGTTTCTGGGGGGAATTACAGCGAGGATGGAATTTTACGGGGTTATTTCCTGGGGGAGCGTTTTACACGGAGAAGCTTTCCACGGAGGAATTATTCTTGGGGCAATTTCCACGGAAAGGGAGGCTGGTTTCCCGACATTATTTGAAAAACGATCAGAAATTAAATAATTAAAACAAGTTTTTTCAACTGAAAGTAAGGAAAAACATTAAAACTTAAAACGATCAGAGCTTGTTCCGGATATGAGGGGTTGCCTCCGCCTCAATACCCGCTTTCTTAAGTAAATTCTTAAGGAACAACTCTTGAAGCACAAGAACCGTTTAATTAGAATAACTAGCCTTTTTAAAAGTGCTTAAAAACGTTAGCGTGAAAAGAGGGGCACTGAAGAGGAGGCAGTCTCCTCATATGCGGAATAATTTCTGTTCGTTTTAATTTTTAATGCTGATCCCTACTTTCAGTTGAAAAGCTTATTTTATCTAACATACAGAAAGGACCGATTAGTCGTGTTGATACGAAGCAACCAACAGACAGGCTGCACCTTTAGCCATAGATAGTGTTCGTGCCCAATCTAATTATGAATGACAGAGTTTATTTTTTCTTTATTCTTATTAATATTTTTTTTCACTTTATATTTTTTTTCAAAAATACCTCAATAGGCCTACGCATTTCTTCTCATCTTAGGCATCGCAATAGCGCTGCCTAAGTAGAAATCGAAGTGGGCACGCTTTGTATACTAAGAGGGACTTATGAGGAATTAATATAGTATTTAATCTATAGTCTATTTGACGACTGTGACAATACAGTGTCAAAAGGAAGTTTTAAACACTTCTTGGGGTAAAAGCGTCTTAAAGTTTAAACTAAAAAAAAAATAAAAAAAATTAAAAGATTTTATTCATCTACTCTTTGCTTATTAAAAACATTTTTTAGTTCTTCTTCTGTCTTTTTTATTATTAAGTTTTACAGAAATGAATTAAAAAGTAACAGAGCCACAATAGAAATAAATAAAATAGTTTTATTTTAACAAAAGAAAAGAGCTAAGATATGGCTTGAGCAGAGGAAAAAAACTACCAAAATTATAATGAACAATAAAGTAAAAATTAAAATAAACAAATGTTTGACTTTGAAAAAAAGAAGCCAATAATAATCTTATAATGTACCAAAAATAAAACTGATATTCAACTGAAAACAAACAGTAACTACTAGATATATGTTGGACTCCTCCAGGAATCAGCCTGAGTGAACTAGATTGATATGATAAAAATATAGTCGCGTTAATTTGGAAAGCCTTCAATGTCTATTTATTTGATGCTATAATGATAAAAGATAAATTACTTAACATATATATATATATATATATATATATATATATATATATATATATATATATATATATATATATATATATATATATATATATATATATATATATATATATATATATATATATATATATATATATATATATATATATATATATATATATATATATATATATATATATATATATATATATGTATAATGCTACAGCACAAACACAAAAAAAAAAAAAAAAAAAAAAAAAAAAAGGGAGACAGAAGGAGAAAAGGAAGACTGTTTTCCTAAATTAGTGATTAATATAGACCAGCACTTGAATTAGGCCTTAACCCTACTCATCCATACAATCACATAGGTCAAACAGCATAGCCACACACAATCAACCATAAAGAATAATCCATGTACAGGCAGTCATGTCGTCAATAAGTATAAGTCGTCATTTACCAAACAATAGAAAAAATAATATAGACAAATAATTCAGAGGCAACACCCAACATAAGGGCTCATCAGGAGAATACACTGGCCTATATAGAATTTCGCCACTCTAAATTCTCTACCCAGCACAGTGTTGTGGCTACCACAGAATATCCATGGCATCCCCGCGTCAGGCATCACCCCCAAAATACATGCCTATGAAAAACAGCAAATGTAAAACAACCAAGTAAAACCAAAAACAAGCTTATCCTGTTAATATATCCCTCCTTTTAGCAACAGCCAAATTCTTAGCTTTGGGTTTGTCCGACACATCTTGAACTTCTAGATGAGAACCCAGCGACATTCATCATTTAAATCTGTTTAATAGTTAATCAAAAACTTACTGTTATGTGACTACTTCCATAGGCAGAACTTATTTTGTCTAGTGCTTCTTCAAACATCACTTCATATCACTCAATATATTATATATATATATATATATATATATATATATATATATATATATATATATATATATATATATATATATATATATGTATATATATATGTATATATATATTAATACATATTTAGACAAGAGAGATTGGTTTTTGATATTTATTTTACTTATTAATATTATTATATAGGCCTGTTATATTTGTTTGAGTTATTTAGTTGAATTCATTGATATTGATTGTTGTAATCGTTCGTCCTAAGAGCTTTGTTTCTTCTTGGACGGCTACTTGTCAAATGATTAAACTGTGCATTGCTTTTTGTTTAATAGTTTAATTTAATTCAATACAATATTAAATATTGATAAACTAATTAAAGAAATAATAATTTAGTTCCTTCGAAAAATCTCTTTTTTTTTCTGTCCATCGAATATCAGGAGCCAATTCTTAGCTTTGGGTTTGTCCGACACATCTTGAACTTCTAGGTGAGAACCCAGCGACATTCATCATTTAAATCTGTTTAATAGTTAATTAAAAACTTACTAATTTAATTGTCATCATTTTTCCAAATGCAAAAATTGAAAGAAGTCGAATGAAAGAAATTTTGAGAATCAATAAAGAAGTGTTGCAGTGTAGAGCTCAAATGAAAGCCCAATTATTATTAATGGTGTTTTCATAACTGTATATGTTATTGTATAGCAATCCCAAGTTTAACTAGCTTTTCTTTTTGGGATGTAATAATGTTAATATTCTTCTTTTTTAAACCCCCTCCGTTTAATTCAAGAGAGTGTTCCCACGACAGTCTTGAAAGAAAGCAGTTTATGGAGAAAAAGGATGGAAGTTGATTTTATTATTAGATTTATTATAAAATGTACAAACAGAAAAAGCGGAAGATAAACATACAGAAAATTGCAAATATAATGAAAAAATAGAAAGAAAACTTAATTAGGTGAAGACTTATTTTTTCTCTCTATTTTGAGCTTCAATTTATGTCTCTGTTTTCTTCATGCAACACAACAAGCATATTAATTTTGTTTTCTGCTTCTCAAACCCATAGAAAATTAAATTAGCTTTCTTTCTTAGGGTGAAATATTTTGCCATGAGGCTTGTTTTTCACTGAATTGCCTGTTTTCTATAACATCAAATTTTTGTTTTTCTCACCAATGCAGTAAAATACGGTATACTTTCTTGATTTATTACCAAGTTTGTTTTTAGTTTTTCTTGCTTTTAAATCATTTCTTCCAAATGTGTAGAAATTTTGTTGTTAAATAAGCCTTTGAGAAAGATTGATTTTTGATATTTGAAGCAATCGGTCTAAATTAAAACGAATAATAAAATGAACTTAAAATGAATATAAATTACTGTAAGTAAGAGTAATGCTACCACTCCCTCTTGCCCCCTTTGTCCTTCGTGTTTTAATAGATAAGGGACAGCAAGAGAAAGAGCCAGTCGCCTCTTTATTGTATCCCCCCTTTGGACCTCCTCCAGAGCATATATGTATATATATATATATATATATATATATATATATATATATATATATATATATATATATATATATATATATATATATATATATATATATATATATATATATATATATATTAATACAACTATTCTATTGAGTTACACATCTGGATTTATCCCCACTCTTTTTTGGGACGTTGAGCGTATATATATATATATATAAATAAATATATATATATATATATATATATATATATATATATATATATATATATATATATATATATATATATATATATTTATATATATATATACATATATATATATATATATATATATATATATATATATATATATATATATATATACATATATATATACATATATATATATATATATATATATATATATATATATATATATATATATATATATATATATATATATATATATATATATATACATATATATATACATATATATATATATATATATATATATATATATATATATATATATATATATATATATATATATATATATATATATATTAATATAACTATTCTGTTAAGTTACACATTTGGATTTATCCCCACTCTTTTTTGGGACGTTTGTTGTTTTACCAGAGCAAATTACATTAGGCATCATCCCTAAATTAAGGCCCAGTAAGCACAAAAGAAACAGATACTATTAAAGCAATAAAGAGCCAAGTTTCAGATGCTCGGAACCTATCCTGTCAATACCACACGATTTTTCATATTTCAAAAGTTTAACTGCGATGTAAATATCAGAATCTGGAATGATTACTGTTGATCGGTTAAGTTTTGATGGATTAAGCACTTGTCGCAAATTTGCTTAAAATTTGGTACTAAGGGACTCGTCACGGT
Organism: Artemia franciscana; assembly: GCF_032884065.1. Classification (NCBI taxonomy): domain Eukaryota; kingdom Metazoa; phylum Arthropoda; class Branchiopoda; order Anostraca; family Artemiidae; genus Artemia; species Artemia franciscana. The sequence goes on along the minus strand of NC_088871.1, from coordinate 16,143,981 downwards.
TACGAAAATTTGGTTGTAATGCCTAACCTAATCACTCTCCGAAATTAGTTGGTCATGTTTCATGGGGGATGGGGAGGCCTGATTTAAAAGGTGCCACAATTGTACTGGATTGTCTCTGACTTCACGGGAAATCTTTTCAACATTTGAGCACGAGTCTCGTGCACAACACGTTTGTAATCACTTTTGGCGTCTCGGAGAGCACGGAACAGAGGTCCACTCCGAGGTCTGTCGCAATCGCGCCAAAGTCGATACCAGAATTTAGCCTTATGTTTCGCATGCTTCACACAAGGATTGTCCCAATCTCTTTTACGCGTGCCTGTACTCATGCGGGAAAACGGTACTGAATTTGTCTTAGCATATTTAACGCCTGGACTATTTCTGCACAGAAAACACCGAAGGATAAACGATATTTTTCACACTGAAATGTTAGTAAGCGAAATGACACGTTTATCCTACGTAGTATAAAGTCCAGGTAACTTTGGTATACGGCGGGGTTAATTTTCTTCTATTTTCGTCTTTTACGCCACTTGTATTCAGGATGATTAGGGAATAGAGCCTGGAACGGGACTGACAGCTGGATTCTGAAGTGATCGCTACATGCAGATTCATGGTATACTGCCGCTGAGTTACCTCTTGTGTCGAAATTCATAAAGAAATAGTCTATGTCAGAAGTTGAATCCGATGCCTCGTTAAAGAGCGTAAACTGATAGTCTTTCTGAACATGAGTATAAGACGGGGGAAGACTAGATTAAATTATACAGAACAATCTATCATTTTGTGGGCTAGAGTTAAAGTCCCCGCACATTATTATCTTGTTGCTCCGACGCTTCGCTAAGAACCTGCTAAGACGTGAACAATCTCGGATGAATTTGGTTTCAGACTGTTGTTTCCTGTAGTTTGTCGGCAAATAAACATTCATGAGAACAGGGCTTTGTCTATAGACAAACTCCAAAGCCATAAAAAACTCACAGGCATCAAGTAACGACCTATTCAAATAATTACTGGCATTGACAGAGAGGCCTCCGCTCCGACGACCCACTGCCGAGGAACTCATGGCAGGGTGAAACAGGTAGGTCTGATTTGGCACTTGATGAACAACATTTTTATTTTCACTCGTAAGCAGGTGTTTTTGGACTTATACAATGTCATGTCTAGCGATACAGTGATACAGGAACTGTAACTTAGCCGAGTTATGCAAAAATACCACATTATACATAAGACTGACATATTGTGAATTGTCCAATAAGAATAATTCTGAAACAAAAGTAACATCAATGATGTGAGTCATATTGATGAAACCTAAACAAACGGAAATACTAGCAAAATATGAACATGGAGACGTATTAGGACACAAGATATATTAAGATTTATATGTGTACATATAAGATGTATATGACTTAACAGCCGTTCGTTAGTGATAAGATCATTAGCAGTTGGTGGCGATATTGGGACACATGGTTAAAATGGGCAGCAATGCCCTGCTCCGTGATGTTTGGTGTTGGAATCCTCCAGAAGTTCGACGTTACAAACGACAAAAGGCAACAGTTGGACGATAAATTGAAAAAGACGCAGCGCTCTCAAGAACATCCCTAGATGATATTCGGCGGAAGACGCAGGAAGGATCATCTTGAAGAGGTATTGTTGCCGGCTTATGTGCCGACCGATGTGAGAAATCCTAAGTCTAAGTACAACGAAGATACCTGTTCTATAATAGTTATGCTATGTATAATTTCGAATTAAATCGGTACTTGCTTCATGTTTCATTCTGCTAGCAAAACACTAATAATGATAATATAAATAAATAGTACGAGTAATGATATATTTATGTATCATTTATGTATAGTGCGTCAAGTAATATATTTTTTATCTTGCACTTCTTACAAAAATTTCGATTGCTATTTAGACAACATAAATGTTTGTGTTATTTTGTACTTCATAGAATAACATAAGCTTTTCTCAAAACTTGTAAGTAGGACAAACTGGGCAAGACTAATTCACTAACTCTAGTTTGTGTCATATCTTTAGGTCTGGTGTTATAAGTCTTATTAAAGTAATTTTCTCCCCTTATTCTTTATTTAATTTTCAATTTTAATTATAATTGTCTATTTTTGTATTTGTTTGGAATAGATTTATTAGGAGATTTTTGTCTTACTGTCAAAATTATATATTTTACTATCAGATCTTGGATTGTAATCTTTGGATTATTATGAACCGTTGGAATATTATTGGATTATTGTATTGTAGTATATTTCGTTTAAAAACTTTTATTTAATTATATTGTTAGTATTTCTAAACAGACCCTTCTGTATGATGGCATACAAGTCAAGTTTTGACTTGACTGACAGCGCTTGTCAAGTTTTTTCTAAACACGAATTGTTGCATTTCAATGCAGTTCCGAATATAGGATTTCTCGACGGATTTTGCTGATATGTTTCTTATGATTCTTTTCAGGCTAGAATTTCTATTCCTGCTTTATCTCTACCGATTTGAATAACATGAGGGGAAAAGACTTAATATTACTGCTCCCAAGCCTCTGGAGTCAGTCACTGGTTAAGTGTTAGGCTATCTAAGAGCTAACTGCAAATAGTTCTGAAACAAATAATTTACTGATAATTATCGAGTAAATTACTTTGAAAATTATTATACCAGGGACCTATTGAAAATCGTTTCTGAATGCCTTCATGAAGTAATCATCGGATTCCTGATCTTGAATGTAAAAAGTTTCACAGAGCTCAAATTACTAAGAGTTGTAAAAGTCACTGCCTATAATTTGCGGGTAATGATGGCTGTAGTTTCGTAGTTAGTAAATAAAAACTTACCAGCTAGAGTCTTAGCAGGTGATCAGGTTATTTTCTTTTTCAGAAGCCCTGCTTACAAGGGGAATCATGGTTTTTGGTCCAAGAATGATTACTAGTACTTGTACTGTAATTTTCTACGCTGATAATTTGAATGTGCATTCATAATTTTTTTGTGACCCTCTCTTTTGCAGATCTCTTCGATGATCTTTCTTTTAAATTTGCATTTGTCAAAATACAGGAATTCTGTTTGCCAAAGATGAATTGAATCATTATGGAAATTGTCTAATGTAATTTAGTACGCTCAATTCAAATCTATAAGCATTTTACGGTGCTAATTTGTGGGCACTAATTTCTTAGCTCCTATTTCCTGTATTGTAGGTTGTCCACAAAAAACTCGGGGTCATGTAAGAATCATTATTTGGATTTTCTAATTCTATCAAACAATTTCTACCAGATTTGTGCAAATTTTAATTACAAAGTTGGTAATACTCGTTTCTATTTTTATCATTTCAATATCATTGTTATATTTTTCGAATATACCTGTGTTTGAAATATTTGCAAACTGAAGTAGACTAAAAAATGTAATATATAATTTTCTAAATAATTCCTTCCATTTAAAAAGGAACCCCTTCTCCTAATGGTTTTTATGCGTCCTAACTGAATATATAATTCAAAAATCTGTTTTTTTTTATTTTTATTTGAAGATTTTTTTTAACATATGTTTGCGAATCTTCTTCGAGAAGAAAAGAGATGGCGCAAAATATTACAATATTTAAAACACGAGAGCACAAGAAAACTAACATGGGATAGACCTAAGTGACATCTGCTGTCAAGAAAGGTCCAAAATCCGGCTGATGCTGCTAACATAGGATAATTATATCATATCAAATAAAATAAAAATATAGTGGAAAAACGTTAATAAAGCTGAAGTGACTTAGAAAATATGTTTAAAGCAAAGTTTCTGCACATTATCAGTATCGTTTCAGAGTTCAAACTGAAAACATATATAACCGGATATCCTATGAACATTATTAAACCATCTCTGACGAGTGCGCATCTCAGACAAAGGATATTGTTTGCCCCCGAGGCAGGGCTCTGCGTCAGTGAAATGTCAATTAGATTCTTACACTGTCATGTTTTGAGTTTTGTTGAACGATCTATGAAAGTTGGAGTGAAATTCGACAAGATAGTGAAATCATGTTGCGAATTTTTCAGTCATGATGATATTATTGTCACCAAAAAGACGTTGTATGAGGAGGTAGTACCAAACGAGCGATGTATCAAGCATGTAAACGATAAAGATAATGTCATGGAAAATAATGTCATGTGAAGATAATGTCAATTGCTTCACAAGTGTATTAAGGAAAAGCAGCAGCTACCAAAGTTTCTTATTTATGACCCACGAGAAGTCCCAGCGGCATCTGAGTTAGTTGGAGCTTGCATTACTTCTGCGGTTAACCAAATGTGTCGAAAGCTGGACAATTTTATGCATTGCGCGACTTCTCAGCCAATCCCATCCCTTTCTATTAATGAGAAGAATCCACCGAAACCATTATCATCTCACGAAACACGTAAAAATGTAACCTAATCGGCCGTTGGTCTGGAACAATCCAGTGATATTGAGATCCGCCAAGGAAAGTGTGAGCTTCGTGTCCTAGTTAAGTGCTCAAATAAATCTGAAAAGATTGCAGGTTTGCTGAAAAACATTGACGCGAATATGTCAGTCAAGGTGAAGGCCAAAATATTTTTGGGCATTATTAAACGTCTTCCCGTGGAGTTCGAAGCCTCGCTCACTGATTTAGTGAAGAATTGTCAGAAAGCCGAACGCTGCTGGATAAGTCGAGCTTTTAAGCCTTGTTTTCCTTCGGACGCAGACTTACACTGTGCTTTAACAAATCCCCTAAGCTGGAGTACGAAAGGCTCCCAATCGAATTATATCGTGTTCTTCCGCGTAGATGCTATCAATGCCAACAAGCTGATGGTCACCTGGAAAAAAATTGTCCAAACTCTAAAGTTTGCTCCCATTTTGGGGAGGAGGGGCATGATAGTCCGAAGGCTTCTCCCAGTCAAAAGAGAATGAGATGTACCGTGTGTAAATCAGATTGCCCTGAACATAGAAAATACAGCGAACGAAGATCATTAGCTCGTGATGACCGGTGAAACTGAGGTCTCGATTTATTCGTGAAACTTAAATGGTAAAGTGTCAGAGAAACTACCGTTACTAGAAGAGATGTTAAGGAAATCGGATGTTTTGTGTCTACAAGAACATTTTTTATACCCAGACAAGCTTATTTTTCTGAATGTGTTGAATGGGCTATTATTCAGTTCCCCAGATATCCTACGAAAAGTGTGCGGCCGCCCTTCTGGAGGTATAGCGATTATCTGCAAACGCCCAGCCACAATTGTAAAGAGTGCGGATTGCTTTATTAGTATTCAGATGAGTGATCTTGTCGTGATTAACGTTTATTTGCATACAAATTACGGAGATCAGTCTTCCTTAAGAAGGTTTCATACTCCATTTCGACTTCTCGCCATGTGTGTCAAGCAGTCCGCTCGGAAAAAGTCTCGCTGTCTAATAATTTGGGACTTTAACTGTAATTTGGCGGATGAAAAGTGTTCTCGCCCGCAACTCATCAAAAGTATGTTACTAGAATCTTCTTCCCTGCTGCAAAAAGACAAACCGTATTTGTACATTTCTACTAGTAATACTGTGACGAACTTAGATCACGTGCTATATTCCGGCAGCGCTGATTATGAAGTGAAAGTTAATTCGGAAGGTTTTTATAGCGACCACTCGCCCTTTTCCGTAGCTGTTCCTATCCAGGGTCCCAATGTTCAACGTGATCATAAATGGCGAAACCGAAAAATGTGGGAAAAAACGGATCCCTCGCTGTTTCAGCCAGTTAGTGACGAGATCCTTGATAAGATAAGAGTACCATTCAACCTCCTCCAGGTAAATTCAAGTTGTAGCGAGCCAGAAATCCTTCTTCAGTTAAATATCTATTGTGCAGAGATTATTCATGCTTTGAAATGTGCAGAGTCTGTGGCATTAACAGTATTAGAGTAAAAACTGAAAAACTCGGTTTAATCTTCTGACTCTTTACTTTCAAAAAGCGTGCTCTGACTTGAAGTTTTGGCTGAGAATCTGGAACGAGTGTGGCAGACCGAGATCCAACGCTGTGAATTCGGTTCGTATATTTTGCAAGCGCAAATTCTACCGTGAACTAAGTCTGCACATGGCAGAGGTGAAAATTAATAGAGCTAACAAAATCGCTGAAAATCCCAATTTGATATGGAAGCTACGTCCTAGTCCTTCTGGTGTTCCGAGCTCTGGAGTTATTCCTGTACCTGAGTGTACAGGAGTTTTTCTGAGCAATTACAGTGCCCTGATAGTAATGCTCAAGTTGAATTTGACTAAGAGATTGAAAGTATTTTACAGCCAAAGCCGAAAACGGGCAGGGTTGCTGTCTCATCTGGCATGATTGAAGATATAGTAAGAAAACTGAAGAAAAAATCATCGTCTGGATGCGATGGGCTTTGTGCGCGACATTTGGAATTGGGTAGTGCCTTGTTATGTGGGCATTTTGCTTTGTTATTTCAGATGATATTTTGTTTGGGGGTTGTACCTGATAATCTTTGTATTGGGTTAATTCCACCAATTTAAAAAACGGTAAATCAATTTTTACTTGTAATTCGTATCGTCCATTACGGTATCGACCGTATTATCAAAAATTTTTTAGCTGTTGATTATTCATGATGTTTAGAGGATTTGTAAAATGCCTCCCTTCCTTTTCGGTTTTCAGTGGGGGCTTGGGGGCTTCCAGGCACTGAGATCCCTTTTTTCGGCATTGGTAGATTCTGTTGGGAAAGGAGAAATTTTGGTTGTTAGTGCATAGGATATTACTAATGCATTTGGTTCATTGATTCATTCATAGGTGATGTTGGAGCTGATTAGGCGTAAAGTCGCAATTGATTTTGTCCTAAATCACCTGCAACCCTACCTAAAGGTGCGCCTAAAAATTCAGGGGTCAATCGTCCCGGTTGATATTCCTGTGTATATAGGTATTAAACAGGGCGCAATTACGTCACCGATGGTGTATAATAATGCTACACTGCCAGCTAAGGATAGCATACCGATTTTGTGTGTTGTAAAAGCGACTAACGCGTCAGTATTATGTTATGTAGACGACATGCTAAACTTAAGTCCGTCAGTGTCTAGTCTAGAGGAGAGTTTTAATGTGATTTCAGGTGAATTTAGAAAGATTGGGTTGAATCTTTACGCTGGGAAATCCCAAGTTCTTCTGTTTAATTGCCCGTCTGAGCTGGTTTCAACTATAGTGAATCTTGGTGGAGCATCCGTTGTCCCATCTCAAGAGCTTATTTACCTAGGTCTACCTATTGGAGATTCAATATCTTCAAAGAGAAAGTTTTCGGTGGCTAGAACGGAAAAGAAAATCCGGGCTGCTTATGCTTCTTTAGTGCTGTTGCAAACAAATATGACAAAAAAGCTCCTCGCGAAAATGTATAATGCTGTTGTTTTTCCCCATGTCTCATACTTAGCTCCGTTCACAGTTATTCTGAATGAAAGTGATAAGAAACAGATAAGAAAGCTATTTTTTCGTAATACGTAGTTTCTTCTTAGTGTTCCGATATAGACCCGTAACACCGTACTAAAACAAAAATTACGGAGTTCTCGACCCGATCATACAGCTGGATAATTTATATGTAAAATTGTCGTCAAAAGAGGTCTGCCACCCTCGGAGTGTTTTACTTTTTTGAAAAGTCTGTGTTATTGATGGGCTATAAAATACATTCGTTCATTCACTCATTATAAGTTAGAAATTTTGTTATTGTAGAGTTTCCTTTATAAAACGGCGTAGAAAAGCGTGAATTTCCTTGAGTTTTCTTCCTCTCAGTTTCTTCCTTGTATTAATTACAATTTTCTTCTGTTTTGCAGAGATTTTTCAATACTTGCCACAATCAAGCCAGAAAGTCCAAGTGGAGGCTTTTTATTTGGAGTAGCGAACCCCATGGATACAGTCGTTCTTCTGGGAGTGGAAATTAGTGATGGAGGTCCAGGTCGCCAAAATATAAGCTTGATTTACACTTCTGGGCAGAATCCTACTGCAACTCATGTAAGTTTTCTCAAACAATACTGTTTCTGGCTCTGCTTGGAGGAGCTAATCATGCTCTCGACATTTCTTAGCACGCTGTCTAATACATTGAGGTGTCATGCTGGCATCATGTGCCACTAATGATGGTTTAGGCCACTTAAACCACCACAATGTATACGGTCCGAACAGCTACTTGACGATCTCAATTATCTTGTGGTATTATCTAGGGTGCCGTTGGTAATACCATGTGCTGCCTTTGTTCTGAAAAGGGTATACCAAATTTTAGTTAAAATTATTAGTTATAATTTTAGTAAAAAAGAGGTATTTTTTCAATTTTACCATTTTTACCATCTTTCCCATTTACTTTTACCAATTTTACCATTTTTTGGTTAAAAATGGTTGTCAACCAATAAGGGTCGTATCTGACATTTTTATGCTTCTGAAATTATTGCCAAAAACTATTTGCTTACCAGTTCTTATAGCAAGGATCAGTAAGGCATTCGATATCCAGTAACATCTTAATCCTTCGTATTGACATTAACCTGCTGATCTGCTCTTTGAGAACAGTTTAAAAATTAGTTTTGATAATCGTTTCAGAGGTGAGAAATTGACGGGTACGATTTGTTGGCAAAACAGCGCCAAAAAAAATTTTATCCACAGATTCTAATCTATATTTGGAATCGATTCTGATCATCAAAAAGTGCTAACAACGCTAAATAAATTTTAAACTAAAAGAAAATAACATAACTAATGTATAAAGAGTTTAGTTTTTGAAATGATTTTACAGGGCAAACAAAAAATATGTGAACAATAACTAAGGTAAATTCAGTTTTTTTGCCCCTAAAACGCAAAGTTGCCGTGAAAAGCAAAGGTAAAATAAGGCTATATACATTTTAATTTTTGGACTTTTATTGCCTAGGAACTTAAACTTAAAGGCGTTCACGTAATGTCATGGGCGCTCATATTAAGGGGGAGGGGCTCCAGCCCCCCGACTGAATGATGCGGCCTTATATTGTTATTTCTAGATTTCTAATATATAGCATTGGAAGCGCCGATTACACCAGGTAAGTTCCCCCTAAAATTCAGCTAATGGGTGCCCATGAATAATTTTGACTGGGGCTGTGTGTTATTGGTATGTTTTCTTTAGAATATACTACAGAAATGATGAATTCACTGTAAAATTTGGAAAACATGCAAAAACAGGATCATTTTTAAGTAATAATATTTTTGGGGGTGAGCAGTGTGTTTCTAAACTGTATGTCTAAAGTGTATGCATTTTTCTTGTAGAGAAATCGTCATTTGAATTACAGAAATATACACCAAAATTGAATAAACCAAAATTCCTGAACATTTTGGGTACATCCTGCCATCGATTTGTTCAAATAAATTCACGTCTCTCTTCACATTAGATGGCGAGCGTAGCAAATATTCAAAATGGGCGTATTTTACGAAAGCTGTCGGACTATAAATATTTTTCTAGATGAAATATATTTCATTTCGAGCTTATTTTTACAGACTTATTTAAGCTTGAGAGTTTAAGTTAAAATAACTAGATAGTTTTAAGACGGAATTTGTCGAAGGACTTACTATAGAGGTTTAAACCCACTTAGTCTCACTTACCATGCTTTTTACTGGCTTTTCTAAATAAATTTTGTTTAATAATCCTTGTTTTACAAATCTAAAAAATATATTAAGAAAACATATTTTTTCTGGAAAAAAGCCCACTTATAGTCTATATGTAGTCAAATTGTTGGAAGAAAAGGCTACGTCTTCCCATCTAATTAGGTTTAGGAAAAAAAAAGAAAATTCACTTTATAGATGGACTGTATGAGACTGAACATTTGTTTATAGAAGCGCTGCAGTAGTGGCGTCACTGCGTGATCGTGTAAGAGCATTAGCCAATGCGGCTACGTATTGCTTACAAACAACCCGGTTTCTATCAGAATAGATTGCATAGAACGACGAGCTTGGTTAGCAAAATCTATTACCTTGCCTTAAATTACCTTAAATCGCATTTACAGCGAGACAAGGTGGACTGCATCCTCCTGTTGAACATCTTGCTGTTGAATTGATTAGGTGAGACAATTAGTGGGTGTGATGGGGTGTGGGGTTCCAATGGTACTTCCATTCCGCGTTACTCCACTCCAAATCGATTGCATTTTTGAAAGAATTGATCGATTCATCAGTGACAGTCTCATTGGAAAGACTGTTCCAAGTAGGGACAGCACGTCGTGAGAAAAGATTTGTCCTCTCTTTACGTTTTCAGGGTTCCTGTTGCAGCTTTATTGAGTGGCCTCTTGTCATGGTGGCAAGGGAAGGAGTAAAAATGGAGTTAGCCATGTTGTTTTACTGCATTTTCTTGACAACAATTGTATCTCCTCTGTACCACCGGTAAGCCAATGTGGGTATCTTCAGGCAACGTAGACGTTCAAGGTAGGGAAGCTGTTGGTGTGGGATACAAAGCTTATTTTCTCTTCTCTGTACGCTCTCTAGGGCTGCCACATCTCCCTTGTATTGATAATTTGTAACGGGGAAGCCAAACTCCAAATGTGGCCTTACAAGAGCATTATATAATTTTCTTATTATCAGAGGATGACGCGATGATATGGTTTGTTTAATTAGTCCCAGGGCTCTGTTGGCCTTAGCAACTTGTTGCATAGTGTGCTCATGGAATTTAAACTTCCTGTCAACCATCACCCCTAATTCTCGTTCACTCTAAACAGCCTCAACTGGGATACTTGTGCCAGATCTATCCAGCATAGAGTATGAAATCTGATTGTTGTGGGGACCCATGTGCAGGACAATGCAGGGCATTTTGATGGATTGAACTCCATCATCCAAGTAGAAGCCCATAAGGAGAGACCATTCAAGTCATTTTTCAGGGTTCCATCAGCAATTCCAATTAGTTTGCTATCATCAGCGTAGAGAGTGATGGGGTTTTGTAGAACGTCCTCACAATCATTAATATGTATATAGAAAAGAGGGTGGGGCCAAGGATGCTTCCTTGGGGCACCTCGTTTATAACTGGTGCGGGTTCTGAAAATACGAGGTCTCCATCATCAGAGTAGACCATAACTTTCTGGATTCGGCTAATCAGAAACGATCTTATCCACTCCACAGTGTCAGCATGAACTCCATATGCATGGAGCTTGTGTAAAAGATATTCGTGGACTACTTTATCGAAGGCCTTGACTTGATCGAGTGTAACAGGACATCAGCTGCTTTATCTTCCTCAATTAGTTTAGTGACTATATCATAAGACTGGATCAGGTTCGTCTCAATGGACCGATTCCTTCTGAAACTATGTTAAGACTTCGACAGTAAGCAATTTTTTCTATGTGGTTAATAATAGCGTTATTGAAAATACTTTCGAGTAGTTTAGAAATGACTGATTTGAGACTCATAGGCCGGTAATTTTCAGGGTTATTTTTATCTCTCTTCTTGAAAATTAAAACTATATTGGCTGATTTTCAATCAGCTGGTACCACCATCATCCTTATGGACATCTTAAAAATATCAGCCAGTGGTGTGGCAACAAGAGCTGCAGCTTATTTCAGCAAACGCGTATGAATGCCATCGGGGCCCCGGGCCTTGTGCGGATCCAACTTATTCAGGCGCTTGAGAACATCTTCCGCACCAATCACAACAGATGGCATTTCGTGGACAAGGTTCCTTTCTGGGAAGGGGGAGGAGGAGATACTGGAACTGAATGACAGAAATTAGTGGCAAATGGGGCATTTAAACAATTTGCGATGTCTGTGGGGAATCAAGCACAGCAGCATCTGAACGTATAAGCTGGCATATTCTAGGTCTATTAGGTATTAGAGCTGGAAACATACTTCCAAAACTTTTTGGGGTTGTTTTCAAAATGACAATGTTTTCGTTTTCTCTGTGTATGTTACGGAAGTAAATTGCTTCTCAACTGCAAGCAAGCATGACTTAAAATTGAACCACGAATCATATACATTATCACTAACAATCAAAGATTGCCAATCAACTCCAGACAAGTGTTCCCGGATTTTATCATAATCTGTATAAGAACTTTTTGTCATATTACTTGGCCTAGTGGAAACCAGCACCGAAAACATAACACAATTGTGGTCTCTAGAACCGATTGCAGGTAAATATTTGAGACACGTGACTGTGTCAAGGTAATTTATAAATACCGAGTCAAGTGTAGTTGGGTTTTGACCATCTCTATAGCGGGTTGGTTGATCAATCAGTTGAGTGAGGGCGAGATTTGCTACAGAATTCACAGTGTTTTGGGCAGGGTTGTTTGGAGTTGTGAAACCGTAGCCGTCAAACCATATCACATCTGGCATATTAAAGTCACCAGTGATGAAAACAGGATTTGAATTAGATGAAGCTATTTTACTCAAAAGATCAGCCACGACTTGGTGTGAATCATTAGCATTAGGTGTAGAGGGGCTTTGATAAATGTTTCCAGCAATTAATGTCTCTTCAGGGACCTGACCCTCAACAGCTACTCATTCCGCCTATGGATAAACATCAACATAAGGGAATAAACTCAGTATTTTAGTTTGAAAATTATTCTTCACATAAATAGCAGTGCCTCTCCTGCACCCTTTAAAACGAAAATTAGAAAACACTTCATAACCATCAACTGCAGTATGGGAATCCTCAAGCATTATAAGGGAATTTTTAGGACAAACTTCTGTAGCAAAAAAAAATATCAATATGCAGAAAACTTTGACGATGTAAACTTTCTTTAAACAATAAAATTCTTCTCAATATAAACCATAAAATTACATTTGCTTTTTTTCTTCCATTTTGAGGTTTCAAGCTGAAATCTTTATCGAATATAATTTTTAAGGCAGTTTATGCGTTGCTAACACAAAAAATTTTTTTTTATTACCGGAGGTAGAATCAGAATCAGTTTTATTTGCACAATCTCTCGTAGTCATAAAACTAAATGGCGCTTGTGCTTACAAAAAAAGGATTAAATCAAACGACGAAAAAATCAGAAGACGAATAGGATTAAATCAACAATTGTTATACTTTGATACAAAGAAAGGGATGAATGAGTTGGAAAAACGATTTGTGCGTGAAGGAGGTGCTGCTAATCTGTCAATGTTCTTCGACCTAGTATCTCGATGTTTCACTAAAACTGGTGGTACTATCGATCTGTGTTTATCATTTCTGATAAGATGTTGGCCAAATTCAAGGATCAAACTGAGACGACGGTCTTGAAGAGAGGGAATTTGTAAAATGGATAATGCTAACTTATATTCAGTAAAAGCATCACACAATATTACTTTGACTGCTCTTTTTTGTATTGACTCAAGCTGGTCACTTAGGTAAACAATGCTATTGACTTCTGGGCCCCATACGGTACATGCATACTTTAAAATTGGTCGGATGTAAGTGAGATAGGCTTTCCTTAGTAGTGCCACTGAGAAACCAAATCGACGCATTAGTATAAGTGTCCGCATTGCACTATTTGCCTTTTTGATAATTGTATCGACATGAAGGCTGAAAGATGCTAAACTTAACACCAACTACTACTGCCGAAGATTCACTGGCATATGGAGGAGGAGGGCGCATAAAGTCTCTCTTCAGGGGATTAAAGCGAAGGATTTTAGTCTTTCCTTCGTTGATCTGGAGGCTGTTTGCAGTACATTCATCTTTAAAGTTGTTGGTTATTTCGTTACAGAATTGGGAAACAGCCTCAGATTTCTCAACAATGTACTTCAGTAGGACTGAAAAGTCGTCTACATACTTAAATCTTTCTTCATAGCCGGAAAGGATGAAATTTATCACTGCCCAAAACAGTAGACTAGCTTCGTACCTTGTGGGGCTCCGCATGTAAGCTCGACCCATTTGGAGTCGGTATCTCCTGGTAAAAGACTGTAAACGCACTGATAGCGGGCTTGTAAAAAATCGATCACTAAAAAGAGAATATGTTTGTGCGCACCCATGGTGTGTAGATTTGTGATAGCAATGGAATGGCGAATAAGATCAAAAGCCTTTCGGTAGTCTACGAGGAGAAGGTCGACAATAGCACTTCCTCGGTCGAGCCACTCGACAATGAGATGGTACATCTGTACTAAATAAACAGTTGTTCTGCTGCCTCTTAAGCATCAATACTGATACGGGTCTAGATGTGCAGAGACCTGTGACATAAGTTTGCAGTAAATAAACGTTTCTGCCTCTTAAAAAAGGTTCGGAGATATTGATACAGGCCGGAGTTGATTACAAGATTTTGGACACCTTACTTTCGGAATAACGCGGACATATGCTCTTTTCTAAGCACTAGGGAATACTTGCTGACGGAAACATTGGTTGATTATAGAAGAGAGTGGCTTAGCAAGAAAAATGGCGAAGTCGCGTAACAGCTTTACTGGAAGCTCACCTGGGTAGGATGCACAGTTCGCTTTCAGTCTTAGGAGTTCCTTATAAACAGTGAATTCAGAGACTTCACATACGTCATCAATCTTTGCACCAGCAATGATAGTTTCAATTTCTGATTTGGTGATTGATGGTAATGTGGTACAAATGTCAGCAAAAAGAATTGACTTCATTAGCTGAGGTCAAGGTACCGTCCTTTTTGAGCATCCTTAGATCTCTGAGTATTGTCTTACCGGTAAGTCTTTTTACTGAGGAATGCCATTTGTGGGGGTGTGTTGTGAGTAAGGGAGTAATTTCATCCCTCACATTATGCCTCTTGGAGCGCTTGTTCAGTTTAACAATATGATTACACAACTTGGCTGAAGCGACGGTATCACCAGCGATATGAAGGCGACAAAGTGTTTTTATTAAATTATTTAGATCGTTGGTTATCCACGGTTTATAAGTGTCACTCACAGTAATGACTTTAACGGGGAAACAAGTCTGAAACTGCTCCTGAAGCAGAGTATTCAGTTTATTGACTTTGATATTAATATCCTGTTCAGAGCAAATGTCCTGGAACTGATAACTACCGATCCAGTGACCAAATGTAGATATCGAGTCCTCAGTATGTGGTCGCACTGTATATTTGACTCGTTTTGGCTTCGGAATTGCCGAACTAGCTTCCCAGAAGATGATAAACTGATCAGAATTCAGAGGGGGTCCTAGGGATCTCGGTGCGTAATAAAAGTCTGTTGAGTTTGTAAAAATCAAGTCAAGTGTGCTGCCACTTTGATGGTTAGGTATTGTAACGGCTTGTCGCAAATGTAAAATATTTGAAACCCATTGCCTATTAGTTTGATTAAAGTCTCCGGCAATAAAAAAGCCAGGAGAGACATGCTTGCGGCGCATTTTGTCTACGAAAAACTGAATGTGTTCAATCAAATCTTTCCTGTTTTTAGCGCTTTCAGGATAATAGACCGAAGCAACAATTAAACATGAAAATTTTTTTGATAAGCGTGCAGGTTTGCATTCGGTCCATAATATTTCGTGGTTGGAGTCAATAGGCTCACTTAACAGCTTTGAGGGTAGATCATTACGGACATAAAGTCCAACGCCTCCTCCTCGACGATTCAAGCCACGATCGCGAAGAGTATTAAAGTAGCTTGCGTAATCTTTGAAGCGCGCCGATTCGTCAGAAGTGTCCCAATATTCGCTTATTATTATTATTATTGAGGCGTTGTTCTGCCTGGCAATAACTTCAAGTGCATCAGTTTTGTTTTTCAAAGATCTAGCGTTACACGCAAGTATATTTGGCAACTTACGTTTAGTTAAAAGATGTTCGGGCTTAAGAACGGGCGGGCTGTCCTGGATGGGGCAAACGGGGGTTTCGTCAAATCTCTTCAGACTCGGTATTTTAGGTGTTCTGGATATCTTGATTTTCACCAGGTTTCGCTCAAACACTTTGTTTTGGCGAAGGACAATAGTCACGGCTTGTCACTAGTACCGAAATAGCACACCCCGTACGCCTTTTCCTTTCATTTTCCCCTGCCCGTCATCCACGTTTCTGTCCTGTTGGATTGTTTCCATTAGTGGACGATGTGCTGCCTGTGACTTATCGCAGTAAGTGCAATGCAGTTAGCGTAGTCAAGATAGATGGCGCCAAAAAGGTGGAATGGAAACGCAACTTTATTAAGTCAGTTTTTGGCACAGCGACGGCTTCAACAGGAGTGATTCTGGTACTCAAAATAGAGCGACAATAACTGCATAAGTCAATATCATTTTCACTATGAAGAACCAACTTCCGTGCACAAATATAAAGCTAAACTATGGTAAGATATTTTGCTATCCGGACGGCGCAAGTGACATCTACCAGTTCCAGGACATCTAACCAGGGAATGGTTAGAAACATAAATTAACAGATAGGCTTTAAGTTTAAATGCTTCGTTAGAAAACTTTGTAGTAATTTTCTCGAAGTGCATCAATCCCTTAATATTTTCGACAAAATTTATTGTTGTTCTTAGACAGAGCTTCTAACGACAAAGCAAACGGACTTCTTATTCTTTCCTATCTCTATGATCCTCTATCTTCTTACTCCCACCCTCCGCCCCCTTGCAGAGTCACCTGAACATATATTTTAATACTAAAATAAATAGAATTTATGAAATTCGGAAATTAAGAAAAGTACGATGTTTGTCGAAGTTCACCAAAGTCAATTGCCATATGGAGGAGTAGGAGGGGGTTGAGCTGTAGCGCTTGGAGTGCTCGAGGATTGCAAATTGTGGGAAAACTGTTCTAAATAGTTTCTGGTCGATATCTTATCTCAGAATTTTTACTTCCTGGCATTGTAGTCATATTTGGTCAATATGTTTATTTTTTGAAAGGAAAGGCAATTTGTTGTGGCGTAGTTAGTTGCAGACATGCGACTTCTAGTGTATTGTTTAAGGTGGAGGATCATAATCCTGCAATTTAGGGTTTTTGATAAATTTGATTTTAATGAGTTATTATTACTTTCAATTTCACATCCTTTTGGGGGTGTTTCACGTTCTTTTCTTGAAGTATCAAAAATAATTTACAATAATTAGCAATCAATATTTGGTTAACTCTGGATGTTGGTTACTGTTTGTGAAGCAGTGTCCATTGGAATTTGTTTTTCATTAGACAGTTTCTTAGAAAATTTGCTTCAATATTTTCCTTTAATATGGTCCGTGGTTCCTTCTTTACTAGTTTGAAGCTACTGCTACAGCCATGTTGTTTCCGTTGGGGCAATTTTCTTTCAAAACTTCTGGTTTTTTCTGCTATTGGAGGGGGGGGGGATAAAAGGACGAAAGTGTTCAAGAGGTAAATTGTAAGCAGTCAGCTAAGGGTTTCCGACAATGAAAACTACATTGTCTGTGTTTCTAAACCTATCCACTCTGGAAATGACACAAAGAGTTCTAATTTAGCGCCTTCTGCCACTTTACGATGGCGTTCTTATGAATAACTTTTACGAAGCATGTATATATAAGGAATACTTTTCAATTGAGGTTTGAAATGGGGCGCTTATTCTGGTACCCTGTTAGCACTGGAAAAATAAAAAAGAATGAAAAAATAGACCCATGATCATTTCATGCTTTTTTTCAACATTCCTAATAACCTGTTTTCGTAATTAATTTTTAATGTTGACATAAAAATTTTATGTCAGTTTCTTTTAACATAAAATTTAGTTTTCACTTACTGAGGGGCTCGGTGGGGGAGCATACAAGAGATGGATTATAAACCTCTGGTTAATGATTTTCAACCATGAAGATTCTAATGGACCTTTGCTATGCTTCAACGCCTTTGAAATCTGGAAATGGCACCAATTAGTGCGCGCCACATGACACTTAACGATCGAGTCATTAAGACTAAAATGTAAGAAGCACTTATATATAAACAGTAGCTATTAATTTTATCATTGTTTGTCGTGTCTTGACATTCAAAGTTTGCCATGTCTACGATCTTGGGGTAGTCTAGAAAGAAAAGAGAAAACTTAGGCATAGCCTACTATTGCTAAACATGAAAATGACGATTTTTCTCTTTTGAAATTTGGGGCAGATGGGCTGAAGACGCTGACTGTGCTAAGCATTGCACAGTTTCTATCATAATTGGAGAAGTTTCTGCCACGCCCGGCATACTTCCACCGCAGGTGGCACGCACCACCTGGTGTGATTACCGAAAGTGGGTGCCCTGTCGGATGAAAGAGACTGCTATAGGTTAATGTGCCAGTGCTAAATTTCGGAATCGAATTTGGATTGATTGTGATTGTCCGAGAATTGGTGTCGTAAATCAAGTACGTTTATTTGTTAAGTGTAAGTTTGCCAAAGCCCTATCTAAGCATAACTGTGAAGTGATCGATCTGCAAAGTAATTAGTTCTTAAGTGTAGCAGATTAAATTCTTAAGTATAGTAATTATTTCTTAAGTGTAGTAGACTTGTGGGGTTTCCTAAGTTGCGATCTCAGAGACAAAGTGGATGTCTTCCACTCAAGAACTAGAAGATAAGTTTCGTAAACAACTAGATAGAGGTCTTAAGTTACATGGTTCTGATGTTGGCTACGTAACAACCATTAAAGGTCCTAAGTTTGCTTTCGTTTTAGGTTTGCTTATATATTTTGCTAAATTATTATTCATCTTAAGTTTTGTTCTTTTGTGGTGTCTTCTATATTTAATCATCAGAATCGATTTCTGAACAAATACAAAAAAGGGATGTTTTTTGAAAATCTAGAAGGAGGAAGACGAAAAATCGATGGGGATAGGGGTGACAGGAACCCTGGGTAAACATCAAGAGCTGTGTTACTGTCTTTAAACAAGAGCTAAGAGCTCATATGGCACTTATGACGAGGTCGGAAGAGCTGAGAGCCAAGAGCTCATAGGGCACGAGCTCTAGCAAAATTCTAAGAATCAATAGATTGATTTGAAAGAAAAACCAGAGGCTTAATGCGGTTAGGATTTAAAATAAGAGCTCTGAGACACGAGGTCCTTCTAAATATCAAAATTCATTAAGATCCGATCACCCACTCGTAAGATAAAAATATCTCATTTTTTCTAATTTTTATATCCCTTCAGCCCCCCAGATGGTCGAATCGGGGAAAACGATTTTATCAAGTCAATTTGTGTAGGTCCGTGACACGCCTACCAATTCTCATCGTCCTAAAACGTCCAGAAGCACGGAACTCGCCAAAGAACTGGACCCCCCTTTAACTCCCCAAAGAGAACGGTCAAGTCTGATTACGTTAATCATTTATCTACGACGTTTGCTTACTCTACCCACCAAGTTTTATCCCGATCTCTCCACTCAAAGCGTTTTCCAAGATTTCCAATTTCCCCCTCCAACTCCCCCCAATGTCACCAGATCTGGTCGGGATTAAAATAAGAGCTCTAAGATATGAGTTCCTTCTAAATATCAAATTTCATTAAGATCCGGTAACCCGTTCTTAAGTTAAAAATATATCATTTTTGTAATTTTTCTGTGCTTATTTGTGCTGAATTAACACCCCCCCCCCAACTTCCCCTAAGAGAGTGGATTCATTCTGGTTATGTAAATCACGTATCTAGCATTTTTGCTTACTCTTCCCACCAAGTTTCATCCAGATCTCTCCACTCTAAGCGTTTTCCAAGATTTTAGGTTTCCCCCTCCAACTCCCCCTAATGTTACCGGCTCCGGTCGGGATTTAAAATAAAAGCTCTGAGACACGATATCCTTATAAATATCAAATTTTATTACCCGTTCGCATGTTGAAAATATCTCATTTTTTCTAATTTTTCGAATTAACCGCCCCCGCCCTCCAGACGGTCGAATCGGGGAAAAGACTATTTCTTGATTTATTCTGAAGTGGTCACCGGTACGCCTCCCAAATTACATCGTCCTAGTTTATCTAGAAGTGCCTAAACCAGCAAAACCGGGACCGACGGACAGACCGACAGACCGACAGAGTTTGCAGTCGCTATATGTCACTTGGTAAATACCAAGTGCCATAAAAACTAAGAATAAGCAGTATTGTCATAATACCCCCCATGTCAGCCCTATCCGTGCTTTCCACGTCAGCCTTTTCCCGTCATTCCCATGAGAGCCAGTAGGTGCGCGTCATAAGGAAGGTTTTCAGGTACATATTACGTCACAGGGAATGTTTTTTAAGATATTTCTGTTACGTCATAGGGAATGTTTACTTTAGTATTTTAGATGATAGAGAAAGTTTAGGATTTTTTTCGAACATTACATAATAGGGTTTGGGTTGTTAAGTAATAGGGTTAGTTAGTGTCCACCGGTCAAGCAGGGAAGTTTTTTTAAAGACATTTTTCTTCAAGAGGTTTTTTCAAGACATTTCAAGACTTTTTTTAAGACGTTTGTCTTCAGTTTTCAAGAAGTTTCAAGACGTTTCAAGACGTTTTTTAAAGATATTTTTCTTCAAGACATTTTTCAAGAAGTTTCAAGTCATTTCAAGTCGTTTTTTACGACATTTTTTCTTCAAGACGTTTTTCTTCATGATTTCTTTAGTTCTTACGGAATAGGGGAATCTTTAGTTATGTTAAGGATCACACATTCACACGGGACAGGCTAGACTTGGGCCCCGTGGAGACATCCCCGCTCATAACTAAGCACTGCTCACACGTGGGTGTTGCGTAATGGCAGCGTGCACGCTGGTGCTACGTAATCACAGCACACACATGAATGCTACGTAATGACGGGTGCACACATGAGATGTCACGTAACGGTAGCACACAAGTGGGGTGTTACATAATACTTAAAGCATTTTTTTCTTTTGGATTTCTTTTTCTTTCAAGGCGTTTTTTCTTCAGGATTTCATTTTTTTCAAGTTATTTTTTCTTCTTTAAAGGTGCTTTTTTTATTTCAAGGTATTCTATTTTTTCTCTAGGACTTCTTTTCTTTCAAAGTGTTATTTTTCTTTCAAGGTCTTTTTCTCAGGGAACGTTTATATTCTAAAGATTTTTGCTCCCATTCGGATTCAAAAGGACCTTTTCCATCCAATGGAATTTCACCCTAGACATCTGAACCATGAAGATCTTTCTAATGCTATAATTTGGGAAATAGATTCTACAAAATAATCTATTGCACCCAAGGAGAACCCCCCTGTTCGCCCATGGTAGAATGATTAAATGTATTGCGTGTTCCCACATTATTGCAATAGTTGAGATGCAGAGGGACAATCGATTACTAGAAATTGCTTAAATTTGGTATGCACCTGCTTGTTAAGTAATGTTCTTAGAGAGTGTTGTGCGATAATATTGTGGCTTGCTGTTAGCATTTTTTTTTACTAATAGAATCTATTACACTATTGGAAGTTGGATGCGCTATCAGGGATGAAATAAAGGCGGGAGGAGCAATAAGATGCTTAAATTGCGTAAACGACTACCTATCGAAGTTTTATCCTAAAACAATAAATCTACAGGATACAAACTTTTGTGTATACAACTTAAATTAATAAAAAATTACAATAATTAATACAAAAATTAAGAATTGTTAAAACACAGAAAAAGTAGTTAAAGCTCAACAGCGAAAAAAAACTGAAAAAACTTCTAACGGATAAAATACAAACAAAAAGAACCATGAATTACAGAAAGGCAGGGGGCTTAGCAATCAATTCCAGAGGGGAGGGTTGATATTAGATGTAAATTTAATCCACATTAAGAGCTATTTCTGAGAATTTTTAATGAAAACTACACGTTTTATTGAGCCGAGACTATGCATATTCACGGCACCGTGACAAGATGTGTCTAGCCTACCCTAGGAAGCGATTCCAGAGAGACAGGATTGCTTCTACAGATAAATTTAAGCATTATTAAGAGGTATTTCTGAGAGGTCATAGGGAAAGTCCCTCATTTCTTTTAACTAAGTGTTAGATTTTAGTCCCCGCACCTCTGAACAATTTATTTGACACCTCCGCCTTAACTTTAAGCTTTAGAACATGTTAGCCCCAGCAATTCACGCCACCGTGGCAATATGTGGCTGCTGCTTGACAACCCTTACGCATTATTATTCCTAAGATATTTCCAGACATTTCTTGATAAAAAGTTATGCTTCCTGTCCATTGATTCGTGTTTTCGTAAGCGAACCCTTTTGTGATACCCCCCGAAAGACTTGCCGTGGATGCCACTGCTGCCCGCAATGGCATCCACGTGGCATCTTTCATCACACCTAGGTCATTTTTAACCTTCTCCCACAAAAATAAGCTTATAAATCTAAAATTGAGCACTGTTTTTATTTGAACAGCGGGACTTAGCTTTTCATTGTTTGAATGTGATACTCCAAGGCAATTCACAACACTTTGAATTTAAAACATTTCTTGAAAGAGCCTTCTCCTTATTTCCAATGGTTTAAAAAAAATTGATTGTATGGTAACACCTTGTGGCACCCGTCATCATCATTTAAGCGTTTTCTGACGCTTAACTACCCCAATAAATATATTTTTCTATTTGTTGTTGCTATTATTTTCCGACAATTCCCAACCCGTGCCATACTATGGATGGCACATGCCCCCTCCCCCCAATACGATGGCCCCACACGCCAATTCACACCACCATGTCACCATATGTGGCTACCTTAAAAGTAAACATTCCCTGTGACGTAACAGACATCTCTTAGGTAACATTCTCAATGACGTAACATGCACCTGAAAACACTCCCTATGACGCGCACCTGCTGGCTTTCATGGGGATGACGGGATAGGGCTGACATGGTGGGTATTTTGGCGATGCTACTCAAACAATCTAATTCTAAAACTCAATTGTCGAAAAATGTAAATCTAAAAAGCTCTTTTCAGTATCCTCGAAATAAATTTTTGCTCTAAACATTTACTATTACAATAAACCTTTATAATTGCTATTTTACTTAATCACCTTTGAAGGAAAATTTTCCTCACTAGAAATTTGTTCCTAGTTACAATGGAAATTTGTTCTAGTCTTCGGTTACTATGGACCGTGGTTTGGTCTTTACTTTGTTGCAGCGATTGCTTCACCCATGGTATTTATTTAGCGCAAGTTGCTATTACCTTCACAAAGTAACATTAAAAATATACTAGAACAAAAATGTCACATTTCAAAACAATAAAAATATTACACACCCTATAAAAATCTTTTCCGATATCCTGTTGTGATCCATACAAACCAAACCGCTGCTTAATACATTTTTGGCAAACCTTGCCTCCCCATTATATGCAGTAAATAGCTCAAACTTCAACTCCTTGGTTCTTTCCAAAGAGCCAAGAGGTGGACCAGATCATCATCCAGGTTCCTCCAGATCACCATAACAAGCGTCTTGTATTCTTTCCTTTTAAGGTATTTAGGTTAAAAGTCTCCTTTTAAGGTTTAGAGTTTTGTCATGATATCTAAAAACCTAACAGTATTAGAATTAACTACTTCTCATAAATTTACATATATGGCAATATTTTTGTTTTATTATATATGCACTTTGTTTTTATCTTGCTTGTACATTTCTCTCGACAAAGACCAATTGAATATTGCAAACATACCTTTAAAATTGTTTCTGCATCATTGCTCAGTTTTTTCTTGTAATTGTTTCGGATTACCCGAAAATATTTTATCAAGTATAAGCCAAATTTACGTTAAAAAATTTTTAAGATAAAATGAGGAAGCAAACAAACTTTTTTTTTTCCAGAAACTAAAATGAATTCCCAGCCAGCATTACTTTAAAGTGCACTTGAGGTGGTAGAAAAGATCACTTCAAAAGTCTCCCAAGAATTGGTCAAGTGGCTCTTATTTCTGTTTAGAAAGACCTGAAAAATTGTAAATAGATCCTGAATTCCCCTATCTTTGCACTTTTGAACATTTTCGCTTAAATATGTCTAATAAACTGAAGCGTGAAAGAGCTCAAGAACGAATTTGTCTGTGTTGACGGAAAAGTGTTTATCATCTTAAAATAAATTGCCCGTCTTTGTTTTTCCATTTACAGTTGCTTTTCTAAATGTGTATTTGTTGTTCTCTTGTTCCTGATAGCTTTTTGTGTGGAGCTGTCACTTCTGTTCTTTTACGACGTAAGGGTCCATTGGACTGTTCTTCTTATAGTCTTATCACGGTTGCTTGTAATCTTAGTAAAGGCCTTGAATATATCATACTTCCTTTCATCAGTTTGAATGTTAAATTTTGGGGATAACCAGCTCGGTTCTCGGTCTGGCATCGGTTGCCAGCACGTTCACCGTGCTCTGGCTTGTCTTCTTAAAGCTGCTTCTGCTAAAGGGTATGATCTTCACATTTGTTCCCTCGATCTTTCTAAGGCTTTCCGTAGTATTGTACACAGTCAGGATCTATACTCTCTTCATAGTCACGGCATTAACCTTACACATATTTTTCTTCTTAAATTTTGGTATAGTAAATCTCATGTTCTAAATAAGACTAAAGGTGTGCTTTCTTCTTTTGTGTCCCTGTTCGTTGGGGTGTACGGCAGGGTGGAATATTGTCTCCAAGTATTTTTAAATTCAGTATTTCTAGTATTCTTAAGAATATTTCCTTATCTGTAGGTCTCAATCAACGTAAATATGATGGTTTTCCTAGTGACTTTGCTCTATAAACGAATTGTTCATAACCAGCAGGGCTGTGGACTCGGTTATAAGTTATAACCGCCCCCGACTCTAGACCCTTTCAATATACCGACTGCAGCTCCAACTCTATTCTGCAAAAATTTACTAAAGCTCCGACTCCAACTCCAGATTTTTTTCAACATACCGCCTCCAGCTCCAAATCAAACTCCGTTCTGCAAAAATTCACTGAAACTCCGACTCCAGACATTTTCAGATTACCGACTCCAGCTCCAACTCCATTGTGTAAACATTTACTAAAACTCCGACTCCGACTCCATATATTTTTAATGTGCCAATTCCAGCTCTAATTCCAACTCCATTCTGCAAAATTTACTAATACTCTGACACCAGACATTTTCAATATACCTACTCCAGTTCCAACTCCAACTTCACTGCAAAAATTTACTAGAGCTCCAACACCAGAAATTTTCAATATACCGACTCTAGCTCCAACTTTATTCTGCAAAAATTCAATAAAACTCCGCCTTCGACTCCAGAAATCTTTAATATACCGACTCCAGCTCCAACTCCCGGCCCATTTTACAAAAATTTACTGGAACTAAACTCCGACTCCAGACATTTTCAATATACCGACTCCAGCTCCAACTCCAACTCCATTCTGCAAAGATTTACTGAAACTCTGGCTTGAGACATTTTCAGTATGCCAACTCCAGCTGCAACTCCAACTGCATTATCCAGAAATTTGCTAAAACTCCGACTCCAGACATTTTCAATATACCGACTCCAGCTCCAACTTCAACTCCATTCTGCAAAAATTTACTTAAACTCCGACTCCAGACATTTTCAGTATACCGACTCCAGCTGCAACTCCAACTGTATTATGCAAAATTTTACGAAAACTCGAACTCCGACTCCAGACCTTTTCAATATACCGAATCTAGCTCCAACTTCAACTCCATTCTCCGAAAATTTACTAAGACTCCGACACCAGAAATTTTCAATATAGGCTACCTACTCCAGTTCCAACTCCAACTTCACTGCAAAAGTTTACTAGAACTCCGATACCGACTCCATAAATTTTCAATATACCGACTCTAGCTCCAACTCCAACTCCATTCCGCAAAAATTCAATAAAACTCCACCTTTGACTCCGAAATTTTTAATACACCGACTCCAGCTCCAACTCCAACCCCATTTTACAAAATTTTACTAGGACTCCAACTCCGACTCCAGACATTTTCAATATACCGACTCCAGCTCCAACTCCTTTCTTCTAAAATTTACTAACACTCCGACTCCGACTCCACAGCCCTGTTGAGTCAATTGATAAGCTATACTTTCTGACCATTCTTATATGTAAAATTCAAAACCATTCCGTCGCTATCATGCTTAAAGGTCGCGTCTGAGATTTTCACCCTTCTTAGATAATTACAAAATGGAGTTCCTTAAGCTGTTCTCAAAAGGAGGATAAGCCAGGCAATGCAAGTTCAATCACATTCTGATCTTTCTGATCTACGTTTCACTACTGATCCTCCCTTTGAGAGCAGCTTGGCTTTTGGTAATTTTTGCAGAAGTGTGAAAGTGTCAGATCCAACCTTGAGGTAAGACAGCGACGAATTCCAAATCGTTCAATTCATTTATTGAAAATATTTCGATTCATTACTGCCATACTGATCAGATCCAACCTTGGGTAAGACAGCGACGAATTCCAAATCGTTCGATTCATTTATTGAAAATATTTCGATTCATTACTGCCATACTGATTAATTCCTATTATATTGCCGCCTTTTACTATCATCGCTGTTCACTCTTCAGTATGCATAAAGCTCACTAGAATATGGGTGTTTTTAAGACGCAGTTAAGATGTCGTATTACCGCAAAACGGAATGAACTGGTTCTGCTTCTAGAGCTTAAAAAAAATTTCTTTGTTCAATTTATTTTGTTTATCGCTCGTTTTTAACGAGATAGGCTTAGTTAAAAATATTCTTTAGCTATCTAACAACTTAGATAATCCTTCCAGATGTGCCGGAATATTTGAAGTAGAAAACGAGATAATTTATGAAGTGTTTTGCGTCATAAACGTTTTTTCACTTGCCCGTAGTTTATAGCGTTCAGTAAACCCACAATGATAGATAAAAGGATTATTTTATGTCACAAAAATGGTAAAATGGATGCCAGCTCTCATAAAGATGGGCGGTTTCAATGAAAAGATATAAATTTGCTTAATTTTATGTTTTTTTTTTAATTTTATGGATTAAATTTGCTTAAGAAAATTTTGATTTGGGAAGAAAATCTAAATAAGTAATTCATATGAAAAGTATGACAAACTATGGTGAGAATTGAAATCTTGAAATATTCACGAGGACATGCCGGAAAGCCCAGTTTTGAGTGCGTTCCTGTAAGCTTTATCTTCACTAGTTTGGAAAGTGACGTTGCGAAATAGCGCGAGAATGGATCAAATAGATTAGAAAAGTGATTTGGCGTGGCCCTGTGCTGGTCACGCCGCACACAGGTGCTGCATTGAGCTGTTATCATTAGTAGCACTAGTTTGGAAAGCGACGCTGCGAAATAGCGCGAGAATGGATCAAATAGATTAGAAAAGTGATTTGGCGTGGCCCTGTGCTGGTCACGCCGCACACAGGTGCTGCATTGAGCTGTTATCATTAGTAGCACTAGTTTGGAAAGTGACGTTGCAAAATAGTGCGAGAATGGATCAAATAGATTAGAAAAGTGATTTGGCGTGGCCCTGTGCTGGTCACGCCGCATACAGGTGCTGCATTGAGCTGTTATCATTAGTAGCACTAGTTTGGAAAGCGACGTTGCGAAATAGCGCGAGAATGGATCAAATAGATTAGAAAGGTGATTTGGCGTGGCCCTGTGCTGGTCACGCCGCACACAGGTGCTGCATTGAGCTGTTATCATTAGTAGCACTAGTTTGGAAAGCGACGTTGCGAAATAACGCGAGAATGGATCTAATAGATTAGAAAGGTGATTTGGCGTGGCCCTGTGCTGGTCAAGCCGCACACAGGTGCTGCATTGAGCTGTTATCATTAGTAGCACTAGTTTGGAAAGCGACGTTGCGAAATAACGCGAGAATGGATCTAATAGATTAGAAAGGTGATTTGGCGTGGCCCTGTGCTGGTCACGCCGCACACAGGTGCTGCATTGAGTTGTTGTCATTAGTAGCACTAGTTTGGAAAGCGACGTTGCGAAATAGCGCGAGAATGGATCAAATAGATTAGAAAAGTGATTTGGCGTGGCCCTGTATTGGTCACGCCGCATACAGGTGCTGCATCATTAGTAGTAGAAGAAGTATATCATAATCGCTGATCCGATTTCAAGGATTTCCTGTAAACGGGCTGTAGCTAAAAATTCTTACTGTTAGTAGTTAATTTCGTTGTGATAGCTTAAAAGTATACTATCCCGAAGAAAGGGGCATTGATTCACATTACTAAAATCGAAAGCACATCGAATTCTATTGAACTTTTGGTACAATAAAAAAAAAGTTTAATTTTGACCGCTTACAAATATATAAAGAAAGAAGCAGACTAGATAGATGAAAAACAAAGAAAAAGAAAGATTCAACTTTTACAGAGTAGAAATTCAGAACACAAAATTATTCCAAGAAACACTCATATATCAGAGACAACACTTCAGCGTATAAACTTTTGCGTATTTGAAATTTATAGTGCTCTTTTAAGAGTAAAAGTGATTGGAAGGCAACTAACTCTTTCCCTTAGCTCTTCAGTTATCTAGCCCCCATAGCCCCCCTCCCAAGTTTTGGCATCAAATCCCTGAGATAACCATTTTGTTCTCAAAAAGTCCAATATATATATGGAGTGACGAATGACCTGACCCCTCATTCCCTGGACTAAGAGTCCCTATTTATTCAAATAGAAAATTGCTTAAAGATAGCTTTTATATTAAACAAACAGAAATTATAACGTATAAGGAGGGCTGCCATTTCCTCAATAACTCGCTTTTTACGCTATAGTTTGAATTTTTGTTCCAATTATTTAAGAATGGTTCCTGAAACACAAGGGCCGTTAATAAGAATAATAAGCTTTTTTAAAAGTCCTATAATAATAACTTGAGCGTAAAGGGCGAGGTGTTGAGGACGGGGAAGCCCTCTCATATACTTAATAATTTATATTCGTTCTAAGTTTTTATGTGGCTCTTTACTTTCAGTTGACTTAAAACTTATGTTTTTATTTAATACACATTAAATAAACGCTAAGATCTCCTGGAATACGCTTTTCAATATTTGAGAAGTCGATCAGTTTTGTTCCTTAATTAGATATAAAAAAAAAATTCAACTGAAAGTAAGGAGCAGCATTAAAACTCAAAACTCTCCCCTCGATTGGATATTTCTCTCCCCTCACAGAAAATTCCTAAAAGTAAAGCTCCTATCGCGTAAAATACCCCTCATGAGCCCACACGGGAAATACAACCGGACAGTCCCACCCTCGCTTAAAATCCCCACGGAAATTTTCTCGCGGATGATTCCGCCTGAGAAATTATTCTTAGCATAGTTTCATTTTAAAAAGACTTTAATTTTTGTTCTTTTCTTAAATCATGTTGGAAATCCTTCTCCGTGGAAAATTTTTCGTGAAAATCCCCCCACCCCCAATGGAAAGTTGCTCCCCCGGAAAATCTCACGTGGAGAATTTATTCCATGGAAAATGCCCCCTCCTTTCCCATGTAAAAATCTTCCAAACCATCCCAACCTCGCTGAAAATTGGCCCCGAAATATCTCAACATGTTAAATTTAGTCGACAAAGACAAAGTAAGACAAATAAAAACAGTTTCATATAGAAACTTAAACAGAAAAAAACACGTTTTTTTAAATGAAATTAAGGAGCGACATTAAAACTTCAAACGAACAGAAATTACTCCGTATATGAAGGCCGCTTTTCCTACTCAACGCCCCGCTCTTTACGGTAAAGTTTTTTACTGTTTTAAGGAGTAGAGTTAAGAGAAAGAGTCTTTCTCTTAACTTTAGCGTAAAGAGCGGGGCGTTGAGGAGGAAAAGCCCCTTTCATATACGGAGTAATTTCTGTTCGTTTTAAGTTTAATGTTGCTCCTTACTTTCATTTAAAAAAACATGTTTTTTTGTTTAATTTCTGGACGTTTTTGAATTAATGCATTTTTTTTATCTTGGCTCTCCGCGCATAAATAATTAAAACGAAATTTGCATATTATTTTTTGGACTAAATGGCTTTTTCATAGTTTTAATCGGAAGATTTTGAGAAAAAAGGAAGAGAGACAGGAGGCCTAGTTGCCCTCCAATTTTTTGATTACTTAAAAAGGCAACTATAAGTTTTAATTTTTTACTAACGTTTTTATAGGTAAAAAATATACGTAACTTACGAATTAACTTACGTAGCGAACCTCTATATCCGTATGTTTTTATTGCGTATATGAGGGGGCTAACCCCTCTTCGATACTTCGCTCTTTACAATAAAGCTTAAATTTTGTCACAATTCCTTAAGAATGACCCCTGAATCGCAAAGGCCGTAGAATAAATAGTTGAAATTACTAAAAATACTTTAGCGTAAAGAGCGAGGTATTACAAGGAGGTAAACCCCTCATATGTGTAATAATTTCTGTTCGTTTTAAGCTTTAATGCTGCTCCTCACTTTCAGTAGAAAAAACTTTTCATATTTATTTTTTCATTGTTTTTTTAAATAATGCTAGAAAATCTTGCGCCCCCTCCATTGAAAGTCTCTTACCCCTTGAGAAGTTCCTCCATGGAAAGATCCTCCCACGTATCCCCCCTCCCTCAACTCTCCCCCCGAACCGAAAAAAACCTGAAAACGTCTGCATTCTTCCCAGTAACCATTACTATATGTAAACACAGGTCAAAGTTTGTAACTTGCAGCCCCTCCCACTTGGACTGCGGGGGAGTAAGTCGTCCCCAAAGTCATAGTTTTTAGGTTTTTCGAATATGGTGAATAAAATGGCCATCTCAGAATTTTGATCCGGTGACTTTGGGGAAAATTGAGCGTGGGAGAGGGCCTATGTGCCCTCCAATTTTTTTGGTCACTTAAAAAGGGCACTAGAACTTTTAATTTCCGTTAGAATGAGCCCTTTCGCGACATTCTAGGACCACTGATTCAATACGATCACCTCTGGGAAAAACAAAACAAAAACAAATAAAAACACGCATCCGTGATTTGTCTTCTGGCAAAAAATGCGAAATTCCACATTTTTGTAGATAGGGGCTTGAAACTTCTACAATAAGGTTCTCTGATACGCTGAATCTGGGGGTGGGATTTTCGTTAAGATCGTATGACTTTTAGGGGATATGTCCCCCTATTTTCTAAAATGAGGCAAATTTTCTCAGGCTCGTAACTTTTGACGGGTAAGACTAATCTTGATGAAATTTATATATTTAAAATCAGCATTAAAATGCGATTCTTTTGATGTAACTATTGGCATCAAAATTGGCATCCATTTTTTAGAGGTTTGGTCAATATTGAGCCGGGTCGCTCCTTACTACAGTTCGTTACCACGAACTGTTTGATTGTGGCAAATACCCCCAGAATAAAATTACTCTTGGAAAGCTCACCCCCGGAAACTACATTACTCACGGAAAATTTTAGCCAAGGGAAATCACACAAAGCAGAAATACCCCCCCCCCACAAAAAATGTGTGTATGCTTCCCAATAACGAATTAAATACGTAAATAAGGGTTAAATTTCGTAACTTAAAGCCCTTTCCCCAGGGGTTTGGGGTGTAATGTTATCCCCAAAGGCATAGTTATTGAGCTTTTTAACTATGCTGAACAAAATGGCTATCTCAAAATTTTGATAGGACGACTTTGGGGGGAAAGGGGTGTGAGAGGGGGCTAGTTGCCCTTCTATCTTTTTGTAACTTAGAAAGGAAACTAGAACTTTTGATTTCCAATCAAATGAGCCCTCTTCCGAAGTTTTCGGATAACTGGTTTGACACGATCACCCCTGGAAAAAAAAATGAATACGCATCCATGATCGTTCTTCTGGCAAAAAATGCAAAAACCCACTAAGATCTTGAAATCTCAATTGTTAACATTAAACTTAATGAACTTTACACATTTCGATTCAGCATAAAAATTCCATAATTTTGGTATATCTAGTGTTATCAAAACTACTACTTTTTTTAGAGTCGTCTGATGTTGAGCC
The DNA here is from genome assembly GCF_032884065.1 of Artemia franciscana. Classification (NCBI taxonomy): domain Eukaryota; kingdom Metazoa; phylum Arthropoda; class Branchiopoda; order Anostraca; family Artemiidae; genus Artemia; species Artemia franciscana. The sequence continues at coordinate 16,112,526 of NC_088871.1, read as the reverse complement.
ACGTTGCTCCTTACTTATAATTCGTCATCAAGAACTATTTGAAAGGCTTATATCATCTAAAAACAATTTAAAATTAGACCTTCGTTGCCTGGGCAACGTGAAGTGTTGCGGCAACCTTTGTCCGGCTTCACCGATTATAGTGTTGCGAGAGCAACACTTTGGTTTTGTTTCTTCGCTATCGGTTAAATGCTGAAGTTGTCAAAACTATCAAAGCATTCAAAACGGCATATTCAAAGCAGAACACAATCAGTAATCACATGATCAAATTCTTCAGCGTTGAAAAACAACAGCAAAAGAATATCGGAAGAAGGGACTAAATTGAGTTTGCAGCCAGTTGAGCTTATCCTTTTCAATCGTAGACATCGTGACGGATGGAAACTTGGAACATTATCTTATATAATCTAGTTGGTATTACGAAGCTATCCGTAACTTTTCAGGATCAAATACAATAGATGTACACCAATTTGCACAAATTTGTAGCATGAACCTCCTCTATCAACCGATTCTCACTTACAAGTCCCTCTCCCGTGATATACATCAAGTTTACCGGAAACAAATAATCACCAACTAGCAAAAGTTGCAAACCCCTTGTCGCTGAAGATCATTGTAGCGTAACAGCTGATTATTACTTACAACTCCCCTACATGTCTTACAATCGGGAACCAAGTTGTTCTTACCATCAATTACACCAGAAACAGAAAATAGGTACACCAATCAGCAAAAGTTGCAAACCCCTCATTGCCAAAGATGATTATAAGCTAATAGTCGACTGTTGCTTGAAAGTCCCCTACATATCTCACAATTGGTATCGGCCTATTTTTGGTTTAAGTGTGTACCTTACCACTGAAGTTGTCAACCCCTGGAAACTTTCAAACTGATGTATCTCATGAAGGAATTTTTGTAGCAAAAAACGGATGACATATACTTTGATCAGCTCATCAAGGTCTATCGATTGCCGTTGAAAAAAAAAAATTCTATCTGTCTTAGTTCAAAAGTTGACTTTTTTGCCGGAGGCCAACTTTCTAACACCACCACTTAAAAAGGAGCAAAGGATAAGCTCTAATTTCATTAGCAATGAGAGAACTTTTAAATTTTAAGAGGCATATCTGATACCATTTCTCTATTGCAATCCCAAGTAGAAAAAAAAAGAATGGTAAAGTCAGCTGAAATCACGAACAGAAATGAGTAGAAACAATAGATGGCAGTACTTTCGGACCCGTGGGAAAATCGCACTTTTTTGTTTCTGTAAATTTTTCTATTTATCACTCAAAGAATATATATTGGCTGTGGGGCCGGGGAACTGCCGCATATATTTAACACTTATAGATTTTAGTCCATCTTCAATTTGAAATTGGTGCCTGCCTGCTTGCCTGCTAGAACGGAGCTTTCCACTCGAAAGCAGAAACATGATTTGATGAAACAAAAGCTTGGCTGCACAACTTCAGATACTCCTTTCTGACATAGGCTATACAACTCCACTTCACTTCGCACACCATAGGCTCTGGCTCGAGGACAAGCAAAAACCATCCTTTTTAGCCCCAGGCAAGAGTTCTACGGAGCTTTCCAAAACGTAATGTCACATTCATCAATCCGGCCTGAGGTCCACACTTTCCGTGAAAACTGCACAGGTTAGACCCTTACCAGTTTCCAGGAATAAGCTGAGATAGACAGCATAGGAAAAAAAAAAAAAAAAAAAACGGGACAAAATCATAGTGTTGCTCTCGCAACACAATTAAGAACAAAAAAGAGCGAATCACATTTATATTTATGAGATAGTCCTAGATAACTTCCGATAAAACTGTTTCATCATTTTTCGATATATTTTTTTATTTGGTATAATGTAGAGGAGAGTAATGTGTTTTTGAAAATTTAGGAGGGGAATTTTTTCTCAGTTTCTTGTGAAAATGAGCTCCCCATCCCCAGTAGATGCCGTGCAATATCCCAGGAAAAAGTTAAGGTCTAATAATGGACCTTTCAAGGCATATTTAGGAATGAATATCAGTGTACATTAAATTGTCAATCCATATTATTGATTTGTTCTTTCAGTAATCTTGGTTATTATGGTGATTTTTTTTACGAGGAATAAATACACATTACTCAAAATGAAAATTTTTTCAGCAATTGTAAATTGAGTTCTGGCTTTAGAAGGCACAGGGGCGTTTTCTTTGAAAAACTTATTTTGAGAAGAAAATTTTCTTGAAAATTAATCTTACAAATCAAGGCAGTATTTATCTATTAATTGTGGCCAGGGTTGCAAAACACTGACGCCTAAAAAGAGTGCAAATAAAGGCCAAAAAGAATGATCTTGGCTAAAAAAGAGTGCGAGTAAAAAAATATGCACGTGCGTGGTTGCCACCGCATGCGCATTCCCTCTGAGTAAAAAGAATACATTTCATGCCGAAAGTGAGCATCTTGGAAACCCTGTCCACTGGGCTAAATGCGCTTCTGACGAAGTTTCCAACTAGTGATGTTCAAAACGAATGAAAACATACAACCGAAAAGAGTGATCTTCACTCTTCCGCATCCCATCTGAGGCAAAAACCAGTGCATTTCACACGAATATTGTGCAAGTTGGCAACCCTGCAGCTGACCCCACATTAATAGCTTGAACATGGGTAAACTATATGAAGATTTAAAAAATTAACTAAAAATATTTTTGCAGTTAATTTTTCCAACCTTCCGGTGAAGAACATCTTCGACAATTTGCTTTTCTGAATCAACACAAGATTGGTTAAAAGCAATTTGCGTTCTGAAACCACGAACATTTCAAAACGAAGAAGTTTACGGTTAATCCTTTGCAAAAATTATTTTAGTTAGGGTATATTATTGGATTTTTTCAGATTAAATTTAACTAAGGACATCAGAGAGGTGAATGTGGCTACCATGAAAGGAAACTATTAATCATTGCATAAGTAATAAAAGCAATGAAAAACATTTTTTCTAAAATTTCTATTAACTTCTAGACCATAGCCTCATTTACCGTTCCTGCATTCACTAGACGATGGACTCGTTTTGCGATTTCCGTGTCCGGGAACAACATCACCCTCTATTTCAACTGTAGGGAACACGAAACGATAGTTGCGAACCGCCAAGAAACAGAACTTACGTTCAGCTCAGCATCAACTTTATATATAGCACAAGGAGGGCCAGCTGTTAGAAGACCTTTTATGGTAAGCAGCTGTTTCTATTATGCAACTTGGCTGTCATAATTCAAAACGTGCTATGTGATAATTATTGTAAAAGCTAGATTTACAGCACAAGCCTTCAAATCAGGCAAATTTGATTGAATTACTAAATTTTGCTAAACTGATTAATTTTAAATAATTAATGAATTAATTTATCATGGTTCTCATGATATTTAAGAGTTTCTGTTTGTTTTCTGATTTTGTAATACCCTCTGCTGTAATTGTCAGAATATTTAGAGAACAGGTCGTTCCGTACTAAGATTTCATTTTTGTATTTAGATATCTAGGATATGCCTTCATTTTACAAGGACCTGATCCTTAATAACGATCAAAAATCAAAACTTATTTTCCATTTTGTTTTGCTCTCCCTTTAAATTTACATTGTGTAACATAGTTTATTTTGATTACGACAGCTGATTAGTGCTATGTACGAGAATAATACTGCTGCGGTTAAGGTAAGAAATGAGGTTACTAGCTGGTTTTGTATTCAATCAGGAGTTAAGCAGAGTAGTGTTCTATCCCCCTTTATATGGATCATTTTGATGGACTTGTCTTAAGGAGCACAAGAGGCAATGCGAGACCACAGAATCAAATGGGGAGGAAAAAATCTCCTGGACCAAGGTTATGCTGATGGTTAAAGCATCTTAGATGAAAGTGTGGGCAAAATGAATGAACTTTTAGAGGTTTTGTGAGTTCAGGGTACTAGAATAGGTTTGAAAATTAATGTTAAGAAGACTTTTACTAAGGCTAGGAATAATTAAAGATGAAAAGATGACTTTGGGTAACGAAAAGATTGATCAGGTGGACAGCTTCACTTACCTTGATAGTATTATTAGTAAAGAAGGTGGGATCAGTGAAGATGTTAAAAGTAGAACAGCCAAGACTCAGGATGTTTTTTTCACAATTAAAAAAAGTTTGGAAGAATAGGAAGATAAGTCTGCAAACCAAGATTAGAATATTGGAAGGTACAGGGATGACAGTGGTTAAATATGGCTCTAAAGCATGGGCGCTCCGAAAAGGGGATAAAGATCTAGTAGATGTTTTCCATCTACTGGAATGATTTAAGCATATTAGATGAAAGTGTGAGCAAAATGAATGAATTTTTAGAGGTTTTATGAGTTCAGGGTGCTAAAATAGGCTTGAAAATTAATGTTAAGAAGACTAAGTCACTAAGGCTAGGAATAAGTGAAGATGAACAGGTGACATTAGGTAACGAAAAGATTGATCAGGTTGGGAGCTTCAGTTACCTTGAGAGTATTATTAGTAAAGACGGTGGGAGCAATGAAGATGTTAAAAGTAGAATAGCTAAGGCTCAGGGTGTTTTTTCACAGTTAAAAAAAGTTTGGAAGAATAGAAAGATAAGTCTACAAACCAAGATTAGAATATTGGAAGCTACAGTGATGAGAGAGGTCAAATATGGCTCTGAAGCATGGGCACTCCGAAAAGCAGATGAAAATTTACTAGATGTTTTCCAGAGAAATTGCCTACGGATTGTTCTGGGTACCCGGCTGACTGACCGTATTTCAAACAGTAGGTTGTACAAAAAGTGTGGTTCAATCCTGCTTTCTGGGGCTATAATGAAAGAAAGGTTGAGATGGCTAGGCCACGTTCTACGGATGAAGGATGACATTACCGAAGATTGTCCTTTTTGGCCAACCGTCTGGGGCTACACGGAAAGCAGGTCGTCCTTGTCTGGGTTAGGAGGATGTCATAAATAAAGATTTAAAGGAAATGGGAACTTCCTGGGAGGGTGTAAAGAGGGAGGCTTTAATTACATTAGGTTGGATGAGGGGCGTGCGTAGCTGTGTTGGCCTCAGGTGGCTTGGTGCTGCAGTGAGTTATTAGTAGTAGTAGTAGTAGTAGATGTTTTCCAGAGAAATTGCCTAATGAGTTTTCTGGATACCCGACTGACTGATCGTATTTCAAAAAGTAGGCTGTACGAAAAGTTTGGTTCAATGCCGCTTTCTAGGGCTATAATGAAAGAAAGGTTGAGAAGGTTAGGGCACGTTCTGCGGATGAAGGATGACAGATTGCCAAAGATTGTCCTTTTCGGCCAACCGTCTAGGTCCAAACGGAAAGCAGGTCGTCCTTTTCTGGGGAGGGAGGCTGTTATAAAGAAATATTTAAAGGAAATGGGAACTTCTTGGGAGGGTGTAAAGAGGAGGCTCTGAATAGATTGGGTTGGAGGAGGAGCGTGCGTAGCTGTGTTGGCCTCAGGTGGCTTGGTGTTGCGGTGAGTTTTTGGTAATAGTAGTAGTAGTTGTAACAATAGCTTCTTGTGCACACTGGAATTTGTTTCTTACTGGATATAATAGAAGTGGTTCCAAAGTAGGGGTTGGCATTAACCCATAGTTTTTTTTTATATCTCCTCCTAGATTGAGAAAAATACATTTTTCGGTATTTTTGTTGTAGACTACCATACTTTGGTACTTTCAATGAGAACAAAATCGAAAAAACAACAAAATTGCCGCCCTTCTAGATTTTGAAAAATACAAAGACACCGGGAAAATTTCTGTTTCAACCCGATTACTGTTTGCATACACTAACAAAATATTTTAATCCCTAAAACCTTTACTCTTCTTAGAATTATTTTACTTTCAGACCAAAAAAAAATGATTGCAGCACATAAATTTCAAGTCGAACTAACTAGCATCAGGAGGACTAATATTGAGCTATTAGTTTTTGATCTCCAAAATTTCTTTGCCACACACTTATACAAACAAGAAAACTATTAGCATCTAACACCCCATGATCCCTTTAGAACTCTAAAGTACCGTCATGGGTATGCAGCTGCCTTTAAACAATATTTTTGGCGTTTTTGTGAATTCTAAAAAATTAAGTTTTACTATGGCCCTCTTTAATACGCAAAACAAATCATTGTCAAATGCTTCGACAAAAAGTAAAAAAAAATCTATAATTTTGCTAACCTAAAAAAGCATCAGTCAAATTGTGCCTCGGTACAAACTTCTTCCGCCCGCAAAACATCTTTTCCGTATGCCTTTATAAATAAAAAAATAAAAATTAATATAGCTGCTTTCATTTATCATCATTACCAATAAATAAATAAAAATCATCCTGGTACAAGGCCATTTGAGGCCAATACAGCGCAAACTCCTCTCAGTATCCTGGATGATCAGCCCTCTTTGAGGCATTGAAATATGTGATACTTTAATCACAAATCTTCTTTCCCGTATAGTTTTGATGAAAAAAGAATAAAATTTCAAAATTTCCCAAATTCAGCTAAATTTCAAGTGTGCATTTCTCTAATTCCCAAAAGTTCCTTTTTGCCGAATGCTATGGCCATGTAAAATTCAGAAGCATAAAGCTTAACATTTAGCTTTCTTCATACTTTTAATTTAAAAGCTGACCAATTAATCAGTAAACGAGTTTTTGGATTAAAAATATCGCTGCATGTAAAAAAATATATATAAATGTTATAAAAATATATATATAAATTACATTAGATAAATGCGTCAATTTCCAAAATAAAACTTTCCTTCCTCTTAATGTCATGCTTTCTGACAGCGATTAAATAATCTCTCGGTCGATGGGCTATTAGAAGTTTCTGGTTAATAGTACTATCAGTGTGTCTAAATTCATTGGGTGGGTGTGTACCATACCTTTTCTTGAAATGATATATTGCGTTCATAGGATTTATTTAGTTTGTCTTCAGTTATTACCATTGAATAGATAAGCGTTGTGAAAACTTCAAATACGCCCATTGTTTGAGGCAAGATGATGTGTTGATTAGCTAGGGATTGTGTATTATGCTTAAGTTATTTATGAATACAAAAATTGAGAGATCGTATTTTCGTTTTATTGATTACTTCTCATGCCATCTACATTTCATTTTTTTTAGAAATACGCTACTTACGCAAAATGCTTAAAGGCTTTTTTCCAGCGGCAATACTGTTAGCTAATAACGCTAGCTAATAGTTTTTGTTACGACTACAGAATTGTTAAATAACAAAAAAATATTTGCCTCCGATTCACATAAACGTAATAATTGGGCGAGAAATCCAAAACACACAAGCGTGCAATTAAGTCTTGAAAATTTAGTTACCGTAGTCTAGTAATAATGGAGCACTCCTTCAGTACTGGGAATTGTGAGCTCAGCCCATTCCACGGTAGCGAAGGCTTCTGGGCAAAATAAAGCAAATTTCTCAAACTTGTTTTTGTTCTGTGTTGGTGCAGTGGGTTTGACCTTAGCTTGGTAATACGGGACCCGGAGATCGAATCTAGCTGTAGCAACACACTAGCGTGAAGATGCAGGGAACATAGTAGTCAAGAAGCATCGTTAATCTGATTAGCCTTGAAAATTTCAGGGATTGTTTATGGGGCCAAGAAAACCTCGAGGCAGAAAGTTTTTTCTCCAATATTTTTGGATCAATTTTGTCTCGAGTGTGTCCAAAAGTGTTGTCAACAAATATTACCAATCTTCAAATCTCTGTTAATGATATAAGCATAAGAACTAGTCCTCCTGATTTGCTGCGTAATCCACTTTTTGAATATCAAACAGTTCGTGGTAACGAACTGTAGTTAAGGAGCGACCCGGCTCAATAGTGAACGAAACTCTAAAAAACGGAATTTCGATGCTAAAAGATATATCAAAAGAATCGGATTTTTATGCTAATTTTAAATATATAAGTTTCATCAAATTTAGTCTTTGTCATCAAAAGTTACGAGCCTGAGAAAATTTGCCTAATTTTGGAAAATAGGGGGTAACACCCCCTAAAAGTCATAGGATCTTAACGAAAATCACACCATCGCATTCAGCGTATCAGAGAACCCAATAGAAAAAATTTCAAGGTCCAACCTACAAAAATGTGGAATTTGTTTGTTTTTTAGTTTGTTTTTTCCCCCAGGGGTCATCGTATCGACCAAGTGGTCCTAGAGTGTTGCAAGAGGGCTCATTCTAACGGAAATGAAAAGTTCTAGTGCCCTTTTTAAGTGACCAAAAAAATTGGAGGGCACCTAGGCCCCCTCCCACGCTCGTTTTTATCCCAAAGTCAACGGATCAAAATTTTAAGATAGCCATTTTGTTCCGCATAGTCGAAAACCATAATAACTATTTCTTTGGGGATGACTTACCCCCCCCCCACAGTCCCTGGGGGAGGGGCTGCAAGTTACAAGCTTTGACCAATGTTTACATACAGTAATGGTTACTGGGAAGTGTACCGACGTTATCAGGGGGATTTTTTTGGTTTGGGTGTGGGGTTCAGGGGAGGGGGCTATATGGGAGGATCTTTCCTTGGAGGAATATTTCATGGGGGAAGAGAAATTCAATGAAAAGGGCGCAGGATTTTCTAGCATTACTATTAAAAAAAAAACACTGAAAATATAAACATGAAAAAGTTTTTTCAATTGAAAGTAAGGAGAAGCATTAAAACTTAAAACGAACAGAGATTATTACGCATATGAGGGGTTCTAAAAATACTTTAGCATAAAGAGCGAGGTATTTAGGAGGAGATAAATACTTCGCTCTTTATGCTAAAAATTTTTTAAGTAATTTCAACTATTTATTCTACGGCCTTTCTGATTCAGAGGTCATTCTTAAAGAATTGGGACAAAACAAGATTTAGTGTGGAGAGCGAGGTATTAACGAAGGGACCAACCCCCTCATATATATAATCAAAAATATAAGAAGTTAATTCTTAAGTTACGTATATTTTTTACTAAGAAAACGTTCGTTAAAAATTAAAAGATCTAGTTGCCTTTTTAAGTAACCGAAAAATTAGAGGGCAACTAGGCCTCCATCCCCACCCCTTATTTCTCAAAATCGTCTGATCAAAACTAAGAGAAAGCCATTTAGCCAAAAAAAAAAATTAATATGCAAATTTCATTTTAATAATTTATGTACGGAGAGCCAAAATCAGACATGCATTAATTCAAAAACTTTCAGAAATTAAACAAAAAAAAACAAGTTTTTTGAAATGAAAGTAAGGAGCGACATTAAAACTAAAAACGAACAGAAATTACTCTGTATATGAAAGGGGCTTTTACTCCTCGACACCCCGCTCCTTGCGCTAAAGTTTGATTCTTTCTCGCAACCCTACTTTTTAAAACAATAAAAAACTTTAGCGTAAAGAGCGGGTTGTCGAGTAGGAAAAGCCCCTTTCACATACGGAGTAATTTCTGTTCGTTTTAAGTTTTAATGTCGCTCCTTACTTTCATTTCAAAAAACTTGTTTTTTATTTAATTACACTTGAAACTCTCCGGCAATTTTCGTCAACAGTGATTTGTAACTAGATGGGGAAAAATGCAATTGTTTAGAAAGTTGCTTCCTAATAGTTTTTGTTCTTGCAGCGTAAAGAACCTAAAATCCACGCATTAACAATGTAAAAAAAAACTGGTTATTTTACGAACAAAAGCTGCTTTATGGGTACTTATAGAAACGTTTATCGACACAGCCTGAAAGATCATGTAAAAAACAAAACAAAAACAGCACTTTAGCTAATGAAAATATAAAAAACTCTAAAAGCTTAGTAAAAAGAAAAAAAAAGTAAAAAAAAATAGTTTGACCAATAAAATTGGAGATATTATGAACTTTAGGCAAATAAAAACAGGAAATTATGTAAAGGACTTAAAAATGCCCCAGAAATTTAGGAGAAAGCTGTAATCCCCCTTACAAGCATGCATAAGGTAATACTGATAGGCCTTGTAAAATAGTAGAGCAAAATTTATTCCAGAAATTTTTGAGCTAAAAAAATTGTTTTTCAGCATATAGCGTCTCACGGGTTTTTGGTGCTTTCTGGGAGGTAAATGCACGGTTGACTACAATCTGTAAATGACATTCTGCAGTATTTCGATTGATAATAGACCTAGAAGCATTTTCAATGGGTGTACATGTAACGATATCTTCCTATTTCTTAAACGATTTGCAAAAATCAACTGAAAAATAATGGATTCTGTTGTTTAATCAATCCATCAATCAATGAGTTTACTGTGGGAAAAGGGTTATAAAACAATAATTAAGCCAAGAAGGGTAAACACTTAGGGAAGCTTACGTTTTATGGACGAAGCTAAACAGAACTAAAACAAGAAGGGATTCTAAAAAACGTGTCCTTGACCTTATTGGTTAATAGTTTGGTTTGTTTATTTAAGAAATGCGTGCATCACAATATTGGTCCGACACTAAACTTTGAGTTTCATTGATAATCAATTCGTTTGACGGAGGCAACTTTCTGACCATGTTAGCAGTGCAATAGTGGGAGGAAAAAGGTAGGTAAATAATATAGAAGACAACAGCCTAAAGGGAGGGGGGCTGATGAAATCCGAACTACCAAAAGTGAAAGTAAATTTCTTTACACATGATTTACACAACAAAAGTAACATAGCTCCGGACGTAAAAACAATCCATTAGCGTGATTTGGTTCCTGTTACTTAGTTTTTTGTTTTTTTTTATGTCCTTTAGTTTTTGCAAGATCAGCATTGTAAATAAAATTCTATTATTCTGCTTAATTGAAAACTAGGATTACGCTTTTCTTGGGAACGGAACCCTATTAGGGAAACCCTAAGGGGTTACCCTATAGTTTGAATGCTGTTGGGAGAGTAGTTTGCCTCAGAAAAGATCCTCATTAGGATGATCAGACCTGTCTTCCGTTGTGTGTCTCACATAGACTAAGACATAAGAAAATACATTTGATTGCCTTTACGGAGTTACAGTATTCAACGTTTATGTGTGCATTAAATGTTTTTGATAATAATGGGGAATATGGAACAACCCACTGGTTATCTACTTCGATGGTGGTACCGTTACGCTTCTTTATTATTGCTGTTTTACCGCCATCTTCAGTAGATCTTCTTCTATATTGTGGGTAACCATCATTGCCAGTAATTGCGTTGAATACTAAAAGTCGAGGATATTGCTTTGTGCACCTTCCTTTGGCCATGCATGGTGAATTTTCGTTCAGTACACTGCAAGGTCCATGTATCATATTTTTTACAATAATATCATGTAACCCCTTATCGACATTTTCATCAGGTATTTCAGCGGAAATCACATCATCAATTTCGTTCGAAGTAATTTTTTTATGTAGCCAGATTAGTATATGTGCATGTGGCAAACCTCGTTTTTGCCATTCCACTGAGTACATCCAGCATCGCACTGACCCAAACACTTCAAGTTTTACTATGTAGTTTATCATTGATTTCAACTTTTGCCGGAAGACACGGGCCGTAATGTCATGTCTATGAACCGCCGGTTGTCCTTGAAGTAAAAGCTGCAGTATCTTGTCCCAAGATTGATTACATGTAAATGTAATAAATAAATCTGGACGACCATAGAGACGAACATACGCAATAGCATCTTGAGCATATTCATGCATATGACGGGGACTGCCAGCATGTGACGAAGGTAAAATTGTTAATCTTCCAACGTTTGTGGTATTACCGTCATTTATAACTGCATCTCGCAAATGAATGTATTGTTCGTAGCGGAGCTTGGTCTGATTCAGGCGGATATATAGCAAACGTTCTGATCCAATTTTAGCATACATATCAACGAGGAATTGGTGAAACAATTGACGGCATTTTAAAATATAATTTTCTTTATCCTGCCGAATCATTAGTCTATAGGAATAATAATGCATTGCACTGCATTTCTTATTCATTTCTTTGTTAGTGGCTGAATTCATCAATTTAATATTAAAGTGATAGCCGTCGGCTCCATCCCAAAAAATGATAGGATATTGTAGGGCATCGTAGCATCGATGAGTTTCAGCAATTCTTAACAACTGAGCGTTTCGCTTATGAAGAATAATATCTCGAGGTAAAAACTGATCACCGACCATAACGATTGCCACTTCGTCGATAGTTGGAGCATTGTATCTACGCACATGTTGGCCAGGAGGCGTTTTGTCAGCGGAAATAACAAATTTATGCGTATCAGTAGGTATCAAATCGATGGCTGTTTTGAACAGACGCACTAAATTATTATTTTCTTTTGGCTATTTAAAAAAGCAACTAGAACTTTTAATTTTTTACGAATGTTTTTATTAGTTAAAATATACGTAACTTACAAATTAGCCTTCGTAACGAACTTCAATATTTGTATACTTTTATTACGTATATGAGGGGGTTCACCACCTCGTCAATACCTCGCTCTTTACACTAAAGCTTAAATCTTGTCCCAATTCCTTAAGAACGACCCCCTGAATCACAAAGGCCGTAGAATAAACAGTTAAAATTAATAAAGTACTTAAGCGTAAAGATCGAGGAATTAGGAGGAGGTGAACCCCTCATAGGCGTAATAATTTCTGTTCGATTTAAGTTTTAAATCTGCTCCTTACTTTTAGTTGAAAAAACATTTTCATATTTTTTCATTGTTCTTTAAAAAAATGCTAAAAAATTCTGCACCCCTTCATGGAAATTTTCTTCCCCCACGAAAAATTCCTCCATGGAAAGGTCCCCCGCACAAACCCCTCCCCCAACCAAAAATCCCTCTGAAAGCGTCTGTACACTTCCCAATTACCATTACTATGTGTAAGCACTGGTCAAAGTTTGTAATTTGCAGCCCCTCCCACGGGGACTTTGAAGGAGTAAGTCGTCCCAAAGACATAGTTATTAGGTTTTTCGACTATGCTGAATAAAATGTCTATCTCAGAATTTTGATCTGGTGACTTTGGGAAAAAATGACCGTGGGAGGGGGCCTAGGTGCCCTCCATTTTTTTGTCACTTGAAAAGGACACTAAACTTTTCATTTCCATTAGAATGTGCCCTCACACGTCATTCTAGGACCAATGGGTGGATACGATTACCCCTGAAAAAAAAAAAAAAACAAACAAATAAACACGCATCCGTGATCTGTCCTGTAGCAAAAAATGCAAAATTCCACATTTTTGTAGACAGATGCTTGAAACCTCTACAATGGGGTTCTCTGATACGCTGAATCTAATGGTGTGATTTTCGTAAAGATACAATGACCTTTAAGGGGTGTTTTACCCTATTTTCTAAAATAAGGCAAATTTTCTCAGGCTCGTAACTTTTGATGCATAAGTCTAAACTTAACGAAACTTTTGTATTTAAAATCAGAATCAAAATGCGATTCTTTTGATGTAAACATAAAAAAAACTTGTTTTTAACTGAAAGTAAGGAGCGACATTAAAACGAACAGAAATTACTCCGTATATGAAATGGGTTGTCCCCTCTGCAATCCATCGCTAAAGCTTTTAATTGTTTTGAAAAGCAGAATTGTGGCAAAGAGTCAAACTTTAGCGTAAAGAGCGAGGGATTACGGAGGGGACAACCCATTTCATATACGGAGTAATTTCTGTTCGTTTTAAGTTTTAATGTCGCTCCTTACTTTCAGCTAAAAAAACTAGTTTTTTTTATAATTTCTGAACGTTTTTGAATTAATGCATGTTTGATTTTGGCTCTCCACACATAAATTATTAAAATGAAATTTTAATAATTGATAATCTCTGTTCGTTTTAAGTTTTAATGCTGCTACTTACTTTCAGTTGAAATACTTTTTCATACTTCTTTTTTCATTGTTTTTTTTATAATAAGGCTAGAAAATTCAGCGCCCCCTTCATTGAATTTCTCTTCCCCCATGACAAATTCCTCCATGGAAAGATCCTCCTACATAGCCCCCTCTTCTCAACCACCCCCCAAACCAAAAAAATCCCCCCTGATAACGTCTGTACACTTCCCAATAACCATTACTGTATGTGAACACTTGTCAAAGTTTGTAACTTGCAGCCCCTCCCCCGGGGATTGTGGGGGAGTAAGGTATCCCCAAAGACATAGTTATTATGTTTTTCGACTATGCTGAACAAAATGACTATCGCAAAATTTTGATTCGTTGACTTTGGGGGAAAATGAGCGTAGGAGGGGGCCTAGGTGCCCTACAAATGTTTGTTCACTAATAAAGGGCACTAGAACTTTTCATTTCCGTTAGAGTGAGTCCTCTTGTGACATTCTACGACCACTTGGTCGATACGATGACCCCTGGAAAAAAAACAAAAAAAAAACAAATAAACACGCACCCGTGATCAGTCTTCTGGCAAACAATATGAAGTTCAACATTTTTGTAGATAGGAGCTTGAAACTTTTACAATGCGGTTCTCTGATACGCTGAGTGCGATGGTGTGATTTTCGTCAAAATTCTATGACTTTTAGAGGGTGTTTCCCCCTATTTTCCAAAATTAGGCAAATTTTCTCAGGCTCGTAACTTTTGATGAGTATGACTAAATTTGATCAGAATAAATTTGATCTCAATAAATTTGAGAATCAGAAAAATCTGATTCTTTTAATGTATTTTTTAGTATCAAAATTCTGTTTTTTAGAATTTCGTTTACTATTGAGCCGGGTCGCTCCTATCAAATAGTTCGTTACCACGAACTGTTTGGTAAAATCCAAGCCCCTAAGATATCCCAAACTGAATTAAATTGACAAGCTCTTTTTTATGTTGATATAATATATTTTGCCAAAGCATTACAGGACAACGCAAATTTCATAAAGGGTAATAACAAAAATAAACCCATGATGCAGAGTTACGTATTTAATGAAATGATAAGCAACCTTTCTTTTATGAATATGGAAATCATGTCGAAAGATGAGATTTGGTGGGTAAACATAAGGCAAACTCAAAGGAGTCTAAAGCCGGTTAAATGATAATTTAGTTTATGACTTGTATTTTTCTTCAATCATATTGAGCACGGTTTAAGATGCAATTTAGGAATTGGGTTTGAATTAAAATTTGTCTGCAATAATGTTGCGATACAACATATTTGAAAACACAAAACATGACAAAATGAAAATGTCATAAAAAAAACTAAAAAAGATTAATGGGTAGGCTAGAGAATACTCAAGACTAAAAGTTTCAGTTAATGTACATTACGGCGATCCAGTATAGTTTTTATGGTTAATTCTAATCATTCTAACTTTAAAATGTATTGAAAGTAGCATTTTTGTAAAAAAAAGCTATTTTCTCGTTTGAAAGTATGTAAATCTCGTCCTTGAGTTTTAAAACTTTATACTTCCATTATTGCACAATTATACGTGCATCTGATACAAGTACATACGCCAAGTGATGGTGGTACCCAGGGGCGTAGTTTGCTATGGGGCAGGGAGGCAACAGCCTCTCCCAGACCTAGGTTTGATCCCCTCCAGACCCCAGTCCACCTCCCCTCCCCGTGCTGAAATTTAGTTTAATCAGATCTTGTTAAAACCAAGATAAATCTGCGTAATTCAAGCATACACAGAAACAAGTCCCATGTGTTACAATTTTTAAAGTTTCGGTTACTATCAAGCCAAATCGCTCCATGCTTACTGTTCGTTACCACGAAGTGTTTGATTATGTTTAATGAACATGAGGGGGGAGCTGTGGAGAACTTGAAAAACATAAACAAGTAATATAAATTGCCATTGAAAATCAAATTTGAAAGTGTGTTTTCCTGTGGATTTTCCTGTGCCCCCTCCCACGCTAATTGTTTTCCCAAATTCACCGGGTAAAATTCTGAGATACCCATTTTATTCAGCGCAGTCGAAAAACCTTATAACTATGTCCTTGGGGACGACTTACTCCCCCACAGTCCCCGTAGGAGGGGCTACAAGTTACAAACTTTGACTAGTGCTTACATATAGTAATTGTTATTTGGAAGTGTACAGACACACTTTTTTTATATTGTTATTTTATTTTATTTTATGTTATTTGTTTATAATTGTTATTTTTTTACAGACACGATTTTTAGGTGGGGGGAGGTAGAGAAGAAGGGGATATTTTGGGGAAACTTTCCCTGGAGAAATTTTTCGTGGGGGAAGAAAATTTTCATGAAGGGAGTGCAGGATTTTCTAACATTATTTAAAAAAAAACAATGAAAAAATAAATATGAAAGTTTTTTCAACTGAAAGTAAGGAGAAGCATTAAAACTAATCTTTCAATCAGGGTGGGTGACATAACAGAAATTCCTAAAGCGACCAGATCAATCAATTAATAATTCCTTTGAACTGATTTCCAGTATTTTTCGAGCAGGTTCCTGACTGCTCGTTTTTCCTGACTTTTCCTGAACTTAAATTAGAAATTTTCGCTCCGTTTAATAGAAAAAACAAAATTCACAGTTCCCGATGATGTAAGTCTCATCAAAACTGAATATCTCTATATCAGGCCCAAAATGAAAGAAACTACATGGTTTTTCTAAAATATTTGGGAAATCCGATGTGGACTTTTAGTTTTCTTTCGTTTATTTAAATCTGCTATCTAAGTTCTAAAAGTTATATCATGGTTGCCAACATAATTCTAAGTAGTTTGACCACGGAAACTAAAACGTTCGTAATGGACGAGATAGGGCAAGTCTTTTAAGTACCATATCCCCTTAAACTCTTGGAAGAAATGTGTGTATACGTGCCTGGTGTGAGCCACAAGAACTAAACCAGCCCTATTTTTAAATTAGTTTCATTTTTGAAAGTTATATGGTAGTTGATATGCAGATTAGAAATCCAGTCGTGAAATAACAGAAGTAAATGGTATGCATTTGAATTTTTGAAATGCTTATCAAACAAAATCTCTGGGTAGCCCATTGAGTGGGTCCATGTGTGCGGTCTTGTTTATTCAAAGTGAAAGAAATTATGTTGGTATGCTGATATTTTGGTTGGATTGGAATTATAGTAAATTGAATCAGTAAATTCGCTTAGAGAAGAACCTGGCTAATTTATTAAAAGGTAGACTCGAGACATCATGCATATCAAGTGAAGGTTAACTAGCAGTCAACCTGCAATATATAAAATAAGTTTAATCAATATTATATTTTGGAATAACCTTAACCATATTAAAATGACCAAAGATATGTAATTTTTTGAGAAGATATAAATACTAGCAGCAGCGTTTGTTAGATCAAAGGCGTTAAAAAAAAAACGCAGCCTTTACTCTATTGGATGGACAGGAATGCATGTTTGATCCCCTCTCCGAACCCAAAAGCCGAAGTCCTCTCAACTCTCTCTCTCTTTAATAAAAACTTTTCCTGAAAGTTTCAACTTGATCCCTGAGCCGTATGAAGCCTACTCTACTGACAGTATGATCAGAAACACTTGCTTGGCTTCAGACTCCCTTTACCCGTTGTATAATGTCGCGTGATTGTATTCAGAGCTGAAATTTCATGATTTGCAGGGAGTTATCGGTATAAAAGACATGGGCAATTAGATAGATATATAAGCAAATTAAACCCTATTTTGTTTTAACGAAGAAGGGGAAAAATAAGATATATTTTCCACAAATCTGTATTAAAGAACTGTTATGGAATCCATAGATCAAGGAAAGGCTTACCAAAAAATATGGCCTTTTAAAACATCGTCCTTTAATTAAATTTCTGTGAAAGTTTAGTCCAACTAAAATGAAATATATTATTAATTGCTGAATTTCCTTTGTCAGTTTCTTTTTGAAGCTTAATTAATTCCAATTTTGTTTGAATCTGGTCTGTTTACAATGTGAGGTTAGAAGCCAAACGTGTCATTAGATAGTTCTAAAATTACTTTTTATCTATAGAATTTTCATCGAACTGTGTTTTGATCCTCTTTTGGCAGATGCTGTGTTTTCTAGTACACAATTCTCAAATAGACGCTTGTTAAAATTCAACATTTCTTAGAAATTCAAATAGTGCCCACTGACTCATAACTTACTTTTAAATGTCCTCTCTCCATATACCCACGGTCGTCGGTTCAGGTCAATCCGAGCCGACTCGCTCCATGGCAAAAGAAAGACACAAATAAATATACTCTTGTTTGGCAAACATCCGTTTTCATGAAAATCCACATTCGTTATTATTATTTTTTTTTCTTGCATAGAGAGCTCGAACCACCTTTCGAACAGGGTTATCAGGCGTGTTGAGTCCAATTGCATAACGTCCATCAAAACTACATCCCGTCTTGTAATGGTTCCCTTTCTAAACTACGCAAATCTTCCTCTCCGAACCACTATGCTTAGTAAATTTTAAAGAAACTTAGCAAGTAGCACTTTCTAACTTAGTAAAACTTTCATATTTATAATCAACAAATTTGAATCTTTTCATGTATATGATTATTTTCATATTTTGATTTTTAGAGGGTCCCTAACTAAGGTTAAAGGTCTCTTTTTACTCACGCTTCACCGCCGTGAAGAGTTTCAAAATCAAGAAAAAATATTAGTCCTTGGATGATTTCCCTTTAGGACTCAGGTATTGCTTATAGTTTAGCAATGAAGGAAACCAGACATGTTTGTATGCATTTATTCCACGGAAATGGTATTTCTTGCCAAACAGGGGACAAAGTTTAAAAGCAGAAAAAATAGGTGACTTGTTCACAATGTGAGAAATTGTGGGAATATATTAAGATGTTTTAGATTTTTAATGGTCAAAGACCTTAAAAGACTAAGGATTTATTTTCACGATATTGAAACGTATACGCTTTAGTAAAAGATACAGAGGCATTGTAAATGGAACCAACTGCACACTAGTATCTTCTCCACCACATCTTCTTGAGTTAAAATGAGGTAGCCGAAGACAAAAAGAAATTTACACCCAGGATAATAAATATGCATCCCATTGAGCAGAAAAATTTGCATATATCGATAAATTGATTTGTAAACTAATAAGCTATTCGATTAGCTTTGATTGGGCTTCAATATGTTTGTCAAAAAGGTCTGTTTGATTGAACGGCCACCATCTTATATGCTACTACAGGCAATCTATGTTTGATGAATGTATGTTAAACTACCTGCTTCCACACAAGACAATATATAATCACTCAACATTTTTGTCATGATTGATAGATTGTAGTCATTATCTTTTGTTGATAAAGCTAGTCCAAATCCATCTCACGGACAGATCTATTTGCTTAACAACAAATGAGTTTTTTCAGCTTTTAGTCGTGGTATTATGGGTGACAGTACATTCCGTATTTGGTTAATGTCATTGTTAGAATGGATTTCAAAATGGCTTTCAAAATGCTTTTTAGATAGTCTCCTAAACCTTTTAAAGTTGAAATGACCATTTTAGCTTTTGTGACTGTATTTAATTTACATTTTATGCGTACTAATTCGTCTAAGTACTTTTCTGGATTTACTAAACCACTGCCATTTTTCTATACTGTCTTCTTTTGTTGAAAAACGTAAATTATACTATCATGGCATTTATGACAATAAAATCTGGATATAATAATCTAGAAGTTTTGAAAAAAGGAAAAAAGTATGTTTGTAAAATATTACCGTATTTTCAGTTTATAATCGTTCACTATTATTTAAAACAATGTTTAAGAATTACTTTCAAGAATTTACAATTACTCTAGCTACGCTCTGCACATTGTCTGCTTTGACAACTGACTCGAACAATTTAACAACTGAATTTAAAGTGTAGTACGCGTTATGACTTCATACTAAACTATACAAATGAAAAACTATGCACGGAAAGTTTGGTAAGTCCACTGTCACAGTCTAATGAATTTATAACTAATATTTAAGCCATATTTTGCTAACGGTTTTTCCAGTGTTTTATCTGCATATAGCCTTTCAGTACGACTGCTGTATTTATTTTAGTTATATCATAATAATTTATTTTTGTGCCATGGATTCACTTACTCTGACTTAGATCTTCGGCAGGATGTTTTTTTGTTGAGAAAGGTGAAGTCAGCCACCCTTAATTGCTTCTGTCTAGTGGTAATGCTGAAGCATTGTATATGTTGATGTTTCCTTGTTGCAGTTGTTTAAAAAAACGTCGGCTCGTCAACGCTTTTGTGGGTTGTTGAGTCACTTTCAACCTGATTCTAATTCTAATATTGCGTTCGCGAGGAGATAGTCGAATCATCGTAATGTGTATGCATCGGACTGTTGTACTCATTAAAAGAGTCTGTTCGGTCGTCAGCAGTAATTCCTCATTGCATGGGAAGTTGAGCTTATCTCTAATATCTTCAAACTGTCGAGGAGTTTTTTTTTTTTAAATGTCAGTGATTCCAATTGATGTTTCTCTGGCTGGGCGATTCCCGGCTCTGTTGAACGTTATGGATTCACAGATGAACGTAACGGATGACTTTTCCTTTAAAAATAATGGTTTAACCATCCTATGACACAGGAGGTTTTGGCCAGCCTTTCTGAAATTTAGGGAGGATAGGGCCATTAGGCCCAATGATTGAGCCAAGAAATGTCAGCTACTGGACCCTTTTCATGGTAGTTCTTGGGTTGGAGATTGTGGGAAGACTGACCTTGTAGGAAGAATATAATTCTAGTTTTGTTCCAGCTTATCTACAGTCTTAAAATCTTCTTCCTCTAAAATGTAGAGAACTAGCTACCCCGTAGCGTCGACCGGACACCATTCGGCCTCCGATCAGTATTGGGTATAAGGTATTAAGTAGAAATATTTGACTAGATGGTGTGTTCGTGAGGATGGGACCTGCAATGACATTAAAAAGTGTAGGAAAGATTGCAAATTTTTCATGAAAAGTGGTACAAGTAGAGATACAAATGCTGTGTTTTGGTTAAGAATCCACCCTCCGGTTAGGGAGAGGGGACCAGGCAGGATTTGAACAAACCTGGTTTAATTTATCTAGCTCAGATACAGTTTGACATAGGTTAACATACGGTATATCAGGCTAAAACCACTTCATTAAACTGAATGCTTCAGTTCTTTCATAACTTTATTATTTAGTACTAAAGTGAAACTTCTTACGAATATATTGTATTCCCAAGAAGAGATGTTATGATAGACCTTGCTGACAGAGACGCTCACTCATGCACAACTTATTTAATTGGGTATTGTTTCTTTTAGGCCTGCATTTGCATACAGTTTAAAGAGCCTGTAAGTTTTTTTTCAAAGATGGTATGAATAAAATAGGCCTAATCATTTCATCTTTTCTTGATATTGAACCGAAGATGATTCAGCAAGCCGCCTAACGAGTAATAAACCTATTATCGTCCGCATCACTGTCATAAAATTATACCTTAGCATGCCATATAACTTTTTTCTTTAAGCTGACGATTGCAGCATCAATTTTGGTATGTGGGTTTTTCGGATATGAGACAAATTATTTGCGTCTTTTTTCAGTTAAAAGTTCCAGGAAAGCATATTAGGGCAACTGTTATAGGGGATAACATCCATGTTTGCCTTGTCTAGAAGACATAGAGAATAAGCTTAAATTAGGTATCCTGTTAATAAAGGGGGGATTGAATTTTTTTTTCATAGTTAAAGGCCTAGCCACCTGACAAACTTATGCTAAGAATTTTACGTGATCCGGAACGAACGCTATAATAGAAATTTGCAGAGCCAATCTGAAAAATAGATATTGCGTTCCTATATTTCTGTGTTAAATAGTGTACATTATTTCTATTGCTTTTTCTACATGATTTAATTTCGTAAGCCTGTTCATTGTTCTTAACAAAAAAAAAACATCTTTTCATATTTGCACTAACTAACGGTGAATGACAAAACTAGACTGGCAAGGAAATTTCTGGAGTAACGAATAGTTTCGCCCTTCTTGAATCCTGATTGGCTATTCTCTTAAATATGATAAACCAATAAAAAGAACGAAAAGCTTTCAGTCGCAATACTTTTTTCAAGTTAATTCTCTGTTTCTCTGTGATGCAACTGGGCACAAAATCTTCATTGCCGTTCTAAATTAAATAAAATAAAATTGAAACAGACGAAAGTAATTTGTGACTCTAAAAGATAAGACGAACAGAAACTATCATGTATATGAGGAGGAAATCCACCTCTCCCCCTCAGCCCACTACTCTTTACGCTAAAGTTTTACTAGCACTCTATTAAAAGTATTTTTGGATGAAACAGAAGCAGGTAGTTGGCATTTGCCAGGATTTCACCTATCGACTGTCTTTCAAAACATATGGGGTGCAAAATGTATTATTTAGAACCAATGCACGTCAGTAAACCCTTCATTTTTGAAGCATTGCGAAAAATATCCCATTTCCATTGCCTTTGTTAAGAGCATTTGATCTTGAAGTAATTGGAAAAGAACTGAAATTTTAGAATAAAGAGTGGAAGTTGAAAAAAGGGGGGGGGGGAATTCCCCTCGTATACAGGGTATTTCGTGTTGCTTTCAAGTATATTTGTAATCCTTTCATTTTTGAGGCACTATGAGAAATATCCCATTCCTATTGCCTTTCTGTAAGAGCATCCGTTCTTGAATTAATTGGGAGAAAAGTTAAATTTTAGAGTAAACGGCGGAGACTGAAGAGGGGGGACACTCCCCTCATATACAGAGTAATTTATGTTTCTTTCTAGTTCTGATTTCACACTTTGCTTTCATTTGGAAAAAAATCTTGTTTTTTATGTTTACATTGGGAGGCTATAAAAGTACCTTTAAAATAGTTTTCAAAACTGTGCCAATAACATCTCACCGCTGCTCGGGCCCAAACTACGACTTTACAGGACAAAATGCCAAAAAAGGGATTTTGGTATGCTGTAATTTTATTATGAATAATGAATGTATTTTATAACCCACCAATAACACAAAGGCATGGCGATGGAGTATCAAAAAGAAGAAAAAAGAAAAACAAAGACACATTCAAAAATAGGACAATTATATACAAAATAAAACACGTAATTTTATTATGTA
The DNA here is from genome assembly GCF_032884065.1 of Artemia franciscana. NCBI lineage: Eukaryota > Metazoa > Arthropoda > Branchiopoda > Anostraca > Artemiidae > Artemia > Artemia franciscana. The sequence continues at coordinate 16,089,808 of NC_088871.1, read as the reverse complement.
TTTAAGAAAGGTAACGGATCTTTCAATTTTGAAAGATCAATTTAGAAAGGTAACGGATCTTTTCATAGCCTACGGCTGCTTGTTTGATCCTATCTCGCCTGAGAAAAACTATAATCAATGAATCACTTGTTGCATCACTCTTTTTACATCACTTGTCGCTTGTATGAGCTTAAGTACATTTAAGACAAAACGTGTCTTTTCTCCTAATTATGCCTGTAACTGCAATAAATATACGTATTTTCGTTCATAGAAAAGAAGGAAAACACGAGGGAAAACTGTTGATACTTATTTGTTGGTCACAAAGGAACTATAAGCTTTGCTTTTCCAGAAGTGTCGCTCTTATTTAACGATTTCTCGAAAACGAAGTACCTTCCTACTAGACAAGGAAAACGGCTTGGAAAAGAATTGAAGCCACTAAATTCGGACAGCATTGCTAGTGACAGATTTTATACAACGACTGAGAAAAGGTTTGGGAGATATTTCAAAAGACAGGGTGGTGAATCTGGTCCATAATTCTCACTTGCGTATCATGTACGTATTGCAATTTTGGACCAGTGCCCTTGTGCACCGTCAATGCGCATTTGCATGTTTGATGGGAATTATAAACTCTACGATAAGTGCCAAATTTAAACTGAAAGTATCTTGATATTCTGTTTTTTTTGGATAAATAAACTTAATTTTTCTAACATTTCTCTGCCAATCGCGTGTGGTTTCCAATACTGGGCAAGTTTCAGATGGAATGGAAGCGTTGCTTTTTATACATATACCGACTTTGACTACAGGTTTAGCCGTTTGTGTCTTGTTAAGTTCTGGATAAGCAACCGTAGAAAATGTACATATAAAGAGAAGGCACAATATCCAGAAGTGATTGCTTTATGGAGTAGGCTGAATTGCTCCAAAGTTGTTATTTACGTGTGCAGAGCAAGTTCATAGAAAATATTTACCGGTAATTTCGTTTTCTGCCTATTATAAATAAAACAACATAAACGGGCACAGCAAAAACTATAAACAAATTCATTCTAGATTGATAGATAAATTTAATGCTCTAATCTAATAATAAAATTTGAAAAACGGTACAAGACCACAAATGGAGTAAAAAAATAAACAAAAAAGAGCAAAAACTTGGGTACTATATAAATACACTCAGACACTTAAGGACGAATCAAGATGGCAAGGCTACTGGACTCAACTGTGTTTAAGAATTCCGTCTGACGCCTAACAAGAGCCGCACTGGGGTCGGCAACGCCGAAATGACGCGACACTGACACCTTCTTTGCCCACGGTCGTAAGTTAAGCAGAAATTTTGCATATTTATAATAATCTGAGTGAAACTGTTTTTTATCACTTTCGGAAAAGATATTCCAAAAAGGAAACATAGCTAGTTAATGGGGTATAACAAAAGCATTGTATAGCCGGGCTCGAATCCGCCGGTTATACTTTTTTTTTGCTTGTGGCAGAACGCCTTTTCTCCAAAATAATTTATCTGTAGGGTACGTAAAAGACCATACTCGACCCAATAGGCATTCTAAAACAAACAATAGAATTAGATAAAGCAACATCATCATCACCAAACTTGACAACAAGATCCCATGAAATCTCTCCTCTTCTGCAAAAACGCGACAACTTCACTTTTGTTAGGATTAAATATGAGACGGATCTGTTTATACGCTGTGCTAATTATATCTAAGTTTTCTTCAATTCTAGAAAGGCAACGGCTCGTGTTTAAAATAGCTTCTACATAATTCAACAGTGAGAGATCCATTCCCCAGAATAATAAAACTCATTTTAACCGAATTCTGGCTCTCAAGTACACTATTATTATACAACAGTGGTGACGAAATAGGCCTCCGTCGGATCCCTTTCCTCACTGGTACTGAGTTACGCAGAATAATTTGTCAACTTCTAGAAGGCACTTTAACTTAGATAAAAAGCTTACTATACACATTACGAGAAGGTGAAATAACCGACCGGTCCACGCCACGGTCCACTTCCATTTGTAAGGTGCAAACAACAGAGTTTGTCAAGACCCCTGATTTTTTTTTAGCCTATGGATGGTGGCAATAAGATTTTTGATTGTTATTCCGCAGCCAACATTAGAGCCAGGGTAAATTTAGACCTCTATCTAGTTCTTGGCTGAACTCTCTTCCAGCTCTTGATTAGGAGGGGAAAACTCGGAAGTAAAATGGGACAACCACTCCGTCTCTAGGATCGGAGCTTCGGAAACATCACAATTCCTCCTACGCTTAAGAAATCTCCACATCGGATTTGGATTATTATTAACCAATTTACTTTATTGATCGGTCACTTCACATTTATACTTATATAGGGCTTTGGCAAACTTGTGCTTAACAAATAAAAAAAAATTATTTACGATACCAAATCTCGGACGATCTCACTCAATCCAAAGCAGATTCCAGAGTTTTGCCCTTACACATGCGTCATAAAGAGCAAGAATTTTTTTAGGTTTTTTTTATACGTATTTTGAAAACTTATTTATTGAATAAGAACACAACAGCTGTGACATAACTGTATTTGATGTCAATGTAAAATCAAACAAATATCAATATTTATGATTTCCATCTGTCTGTATTTCTGCAGCTAGTAAAGAGAAAAGTTTCCGCCCCTCCAACAAATCATACAAATTAAACTGAATCTAGCTTTTAATTATTACAAAGATAGTTTTTTTTTATGAATGCTCTTAATTTATCATCACCCAAGACACCAACAAACATATCTTGGACTTTCCCATTTTACTGTAGGTACTACTTTCACCTCATGGTCCATTGCAATATCATCATGATTATCAATTCCAACCTTTGCCAAAACTAAGTTCTCAAATTCTGACAACAAAGTTTCTTGTCAGGGCCCAAGTATTTTGCGTGGTCCAAATCGGTTTGCATAAAAGTCAACAAGAACAGGCTTATCCAAGTTTCTCAACCAGACCAAGTATCAAACAGTTCGTATTTGATTGAGCGAAATGTAGTAAGCAGCGACCCGGCTCAATAGTAACCGAAACTCTAAAAAATGGAATTTTGATACCAATAGTTACATAAAAAAATCGCATTTTAATTCACCATATTATTTTATTCACCATAGTCGAAAAATCTAGTAACTATGTCTTTGGGGACGACTTACTCCTCCACAGTCCCCGTGGGAGGGGTTGCAAGTTACAAACTCTGACCTGTGTTTACATATAGTAATGGTTACTGGGAAGTGTACGGACGTTTTCAGGGGGATTTTTTTGGTTTGGGAGGGAGAGGTGAGGTGGGGGTTTTCGTGGGAGGATCTTTCCAAGGAAAAACTTCTCATGAGAGAAGAAAGCAGGATTTTTTAGAATTATTAAAAAAAGACAATGAAATAATAAATGTGAAAAGTTTTTTTCTACTGAAAGTGAGGAGCAGCATTAAAACTTAAAACGAGCAGAAATTATTGCGCATGTGAGGGGTATGCCTCCTCATAATACCTCGCTCTTTACGCTAAAGTATTTTTAGTAATTTCAACTATTTATTCTACGTCCTTTGTGATTCAAGGGTCATTCTTAAGGAATTAGGACATAATTGAAGCTTTAATGTAAAGAGTGAGGTATCGACGAGGGGTGAACTCCCTCATATACGCAATAAAAACATATGAATATAGAAGTTCGTTACGTAAGTTAATTCGTAAATTACGTCTATTTTTTACTAATGAAAATGTTCGTAAAAAAATTAAAAGTTCTAGTTGCCTTTTTAAGTGATCAAAATTGGAGGGCAACTAGGCTTCCTCCCTCTCTCCTTTTTTCTCAAAATCTTCCGATTAAAACTATGAGAAAGCCATTTAGCCAAAAAAAAATTAATATGCAAATTTCGTTTTATTTATTTATGTGCGGAGAGCCAAGATCAAAACATGCATTAATGAAAAAACGTTCAGAAATTAAATAAAAAAACAGGTTTTTTTAAATGAAAGTAAGGAGCGAAACAGAAATTACTCCGTATATGAAAGGGGCTTTTCCTCCCCAACACCCCGCTCTTTGCGCTAAAGTTTTTTACTTTTTTAAGAAGTAGAGTTAAGAGAAAGAGTCAAACTTTAGCGTAAAGAGCGGGGCGTTAGGAGGAAAAGCTTTTAAGTTTTAATGTCGCTCCTTACTTTCATTTAAAAAAACTTGTTTTTTTTATTTAATTATATAAGACTTGGTGGCGCAGCGGTAAGAACACTTGGCACTGGTCGTGGTAAATTAGGTTCAAATCTTAAATAAAACACTTTTTTGTCCCTTAAAAGGCTGAACACTTTTTAGTCTTAGAGAATACTATGAAACTAGAAATAATGAATATACAAAAAATCAAAAAATCCTGTTTTCAAAATGAACTAAAACATAGAAAATATATTTCTTTTTCTCGAGAATCTTGTTTGACTCTAAATCGGACATTTTGAAAGAAATGTCCAAGATATCGATCCAAGACATGACCAAGACATCAGAACACGTTTTTTGGGTAGTTTAGAATTTATATCTATTGTGCATAGCCTGAGGTTGTTTAGTGTCCTATCAGGGAATTGGAGCTTCGAAATGCATATTATGAAAGAGCATGAACGGGAAAACCAATGGGGAGGGGGTTCAGACTCCATATACCCTTCCCCTGGATATGGCCTTGATATAGTCAAAATTAATTTGTATTAGAGGTAGCGATCTGGCGCTGCCTATAGTAAAGATTCATTAAGTGTTGTGCTATTATATTTTCCCCAGAGTCGCTTTATGTGGAAGGGGTGGTCGTAAAAACTTCAGATGGGGCTCATTTGATTTAAATTGAAAGTTTTAGAGCCATTTTTAAGATTCAAAAGTGACAAGAGGCCATCAGCACCCTCCCACTCCCTTTCCCCCAAAGACACACGATAAAACTTTGAGATAGCCGTTTTGTTCAAAAAAGTCTAAATATCAAATAAATATAACTCGGAGGTGGAAATAGCCCCCGCAGTCCCTGGGGCAAGGGCAGAAGAACATGAATATTGGAGCTTAGAATGTTACAACGCTAAAAAATAACTATCGTATCGATATTTCGACTGACGAATTCAGACGATTCGAACTGGATTTATTAGGAGTTTCAGAAACTCATAATCCAGGGGGAGGAAGCATGAAATTATGGGATGTAGAATTTGTTTACTCAGGCAGGAAGGATGGGGTACATAGACAGGGAGTAGGGCTAATGATGAATAAGGAAGCTGCTAAGTGTTGTTTAGGCTGGGAAGGTATTAATAATGCATCACTATTCGGTCATTTTATGACTAAAAAGTTCAGGGTATCAGTTATGGTAGTATGTTCCCCTGTTGAACCGACTGACTGTGGAAATAGGGATAGATGGTATCCTAGCCTAGGTAAATTTGGTGTAGGAAAAGAAAACCGTAATGGCTACTGACCGTTGCAATTCTGTAGGTGCGACAATTTAGTTATACCGGTATTTGGTCATAAAATGGACCATAAGTTAGCATGGTATCCGCGTGATGGTAAGCAGCAAACCTTATTGATAATGTCATTGTAAACCGAAGTCTGGCAGCACCAATACAAGATACTAGGGTATATAGGAGGGCTGTTATTGATGCTAAAAGATTGATCACCATCTGGTATTATTAAAGCGTAAATTTTGGAAGAGTAACTACCTCCCGGGAAGTTATTCTGTTGGTAGACTCCAGGATGAGAATTTGAGAGAAACTTACCTGGAATAGTTGAATACTAATTTGGAGAGTTTAAAATTCGACAACTTGAAAGATGGATGGAACAATTTTAGGAAAACAATTTGTGAAGTTGCTGATGGTGTATTGGGGAAGAAAGGTAGGACCGCAGCTAGGAATATTAGTAGAAAAGCTTAATGTTTAATAGAGAGAAGGAGCTTGTACACGGATTATCTTAGTGATAGACCATATGAAAACAAAAGGAACGTAAAGAAAAGGGGGAAAGCATTAGAATATGAACGAAAGAGGTGCGAAGTGGGGGCCATGGATTAAATTGCCGAGGATCTGGAAGATGCAGCTAGACGGCATAATAGTAAAATCTGGTACTGGCATGTTAAAAAATTGAGAGGGAGTAGTTAATCTGGACTTGTCCCAGTTAAGAATAGGAAAGGGGCCACAATTAGTGATAAGGAAAGAGTTAAAGAGAGATGGGCAGAACATTTTGAGAGTATGCTAAACCAAAATAGAATTGCAGGAAAAGATACAGAGGAAAATGAAAAAGTTTGTTATACCTTGGATGCAAAGGAAGATTCGTTTTTTGAGGGAAAATTAGCGACAGTACTAAAAAGATTTAAAAATAATAAGGCTCCAGGTAGCGATAGTGTGGTAAATGAGTCTCTTAAATATGGCGGAATGCTAGAAATAAATTACTGAAGATTATGAATATGATTTTTGAAAAAAGGTAAGCACCTAGCGATTTTAGGAAAACATTAATTATTCCACTTCATACGAAAGATGATAAGAGTGAGTGTGGTAATTATCGAGGCATTAGTTTGGTCTCTGCAGGTAGCAAATTACTTAGTAATATGATACTTTTTACACTGAGAGATGCTGAAAACAAAGTTTTGAGAGAAGAACAGTGTGGTCTTAGATAAGGGAGAGGATGTGTCGACCAAATTTTCACTTTTAGGTTAATAATTGAGACGTGCCTGAGCTATTAAACACCTTTGGTCCTCAGTTTTATGGATTTGGATATATCGTTTTATAGCGTTCGATTCTGTTGATAGATGAGCTTTAGCAAAGTTCTTATGCTTTTATGGTATACAAGATAAATTCATTAAGTGTTTAGTGCTATGTAAGAGAAAAATACTGCTGCGGTTAAGGTAGGAAACGAGGTTAAGGTAGGAATTGGCCCCTTTATATGGATCATTTTGATTGACTTTGCCTTAAGGGGCAAAATTAAGGCAATGGGAGACCATGGAATCAAATCGGGAGGGAAAACTCTCCTGGACTTGATTTTACTGATGATTTAAGCATCCTAGATGAACGTATGAGCAAAATGAATGAACTTTTGGATTTTTTGCGAATTCAGGGTGCTAGAAAAGGTTTGAAAATTAATGTTAAGAAGACTAAGTCATTAAGGCTAGGAATAAGTGAAGATGAAAAGGTGGCGTTGGGTAGCGAAAAGATTGATCAGGTGGGCAGCTTCACTTACCTTGGTAGTATTATTAGTGAAGACAGTGGGAGCAGTGAAGATGTTAAAAGTAGAATAGCCATGGCTTTGGGTGTTTTTTCATAGTTAAAAAAGTTTGGAAGAATAGGAAGACAACTGTGCAAACCAAGATTAGAATATTGGAAGGTAAAGTGATGACAGATGTCAAATATGGCTCTGAAGCATGGGCGCTCCGAAAAGCGGATGAAGATTTGCTAGATGTTTTCCAGAAAAATTGCCTAGAGATTGTTCTGGGTACCCGGCTGACTGACCGGATTTCAAACAATAGGCTGTACGAAAAGTGTTGTTCAATCCCGCTTTCTAGCGGTATAATGAAATCATGGAAATATCTCGAAAAAATGTATTTGGAATGATGAAGGGTGCCACAAGGTGATGTGTGCCATCAATAGTGTGATACGGTAAGGTGATTTGGTTGGACCAACTTGTTTTAGAGCTTAAAGTTAAGGTGGGAGGTGTTAAAAAGAATTTTTCAGCGGTGGGGGGAGGTCTGAAATCTAACATCCAGTCAAAGAAATGAGGCATTTTCATTAAGACTTCTCTGAAATAACTTTTAATATGGTTTAAATTTATCTCTAATAGCAACCCCCCCCCCCGGAATTGCTTGCTAGGGTGGACTAGCCAAATATTATCACAGAGGCGTGAATATTCATAGCCTTGGCTCAAAGAAACGTAATACATATATATATATATATATATATATATATATATATATATATATATATATGTATATATATATATATATATATATATATATATATATATATATATATATATATATATATATATATATATATATATATATATATATATATATATATATATATATATATATATATATATATATATATATATATATATATTGAAACATAATTTTCGTAGAATTTGGGTAGAATTACGAGTAATGTCAATAATTTCTGGTCATAATTTGTTTATTTCTTTATTTAAGAAGCTAGTATCAGTGGCTTTGGGTAGAATTAAAGTAGAATTTTGGTTGAATTGTGAGTAATATCAATAATTTCTGATGATAATTTGTTTATGTATTCATTTAAGGGACTAGCATCAGGAGCTTTGGGTAGAACTACGGTAGAATTTCAGTAGAATTATATTATAGTAATAAGGTAGGAATTATGGAATTATGAGTAATATCAATAATTTCTGGTTAAAATGTCTTTGGAATGACAGTATGTATCATAGTGATTCCGCGGGCCAGCCACATATTGCCATGGTGACGTAAATTGCTTGTTCTACAGCCTAAAGTTGAAGTGGGCAGAGTTAAAAGAATTTTTCGGTGGGGGGGGGCTGAGATCTAACACCCAGTAAAATAAACGATGCATTTTCGTTAAGACCTCTCAGAAATACCTGTTAATATGTCCAAAATTTATCTCTAAGGATTGATGAGGGCATGTTGAGGTTCATTTCCTTTTTAGATGGCTACCCCAAAACTGATAGTGAAACACCATTTGGCTCAAAATAGTCAAAAGCTCTGACAATTATACTAGGGGGAATGGAATGCCCCCATAGCATCCCTGGCAAGGAAGGTAGATTTTGCAGTTTGCCCATTTCTTATATACAGGATTTATCATTGGGAAACTGGCGGTGGTTATTTAATCATTTGTGTAACCAAAAAGGTTAAGGGTACCGACGTAAAATTTCAGGGACTATTTTTAGGGAACTTACCGACAAAAAAATATTCAATGAATAGTAAAGAACCATATAATATTCAAAACCATCAGAAATAAGCCATATAATAATTGAAACTCAAAACGACCAGAAATTACTCTCAAAGTATAAATGAAACCCAAAACATACACAAATTAAAATAAATGATCAGATAAAGAAAACAGATGCTAATATAGGTGAATAAACAAATTTTAAAACGAGTAAAAACTAATTTGAGTATTCGATTCAGATTTAAGACAAACAAAAACTACTACAAACAGTAGTTTTGGTGCTCCCCCTTCCACCCTCTAAACGTGATAGTCCTAAAGGCTAATGCGTCATTTGCGCCTTACTGCAAACAAAACATATTATAATTATTTTATATTAATAATATTGAAAAAAATAAAGTGAAATTTTCAGACACTGACATTGAATATTCAGTTTACCTTAACTAGTTCTATTAAATCATCTAATTTATTATAGTGTCTTGTTTTCTTACTTTTCGTCGACCTTTTCAAAATTTAATGAGCACTGTTTAAAATACTTATAGTTTTCCATAAAACGCAAGTGATAAAATACGCTTTAGAACTATCACGGTTAGGGGAGTCGGAAGAGGGGAATAGCCAAATTCATGTTTCTGATGGTTTTGAGTTTTAATTATTATAAGATTTTTCTCTGATGGTCTTAAGTTTCATATGACTCTATGCTTTTCTTTGAAATACCTCTTCATCAGAAAGTTTTTTTTAAATTAGATTTATTACAATTCACTCTTTCATGCTATCTGAAACTTGATGAGTTCTAAAAACTATAAAAACTTGAAGAAAAAAGTAAGAAAACTGTTTTTATCTACAGAAAAGACACAATTTCACGATCCTTTTGATTCGAATTTGGCACTTCTGGTAGAGTGCCTTTGATTCGAATTTGGCACTTCTAATAGACAACTTGTGCATGCACATTAATAATGCGCAAGCACACTGATCCAAGATAACCAAGGCCATATCCAGTCTGGGGGGGTTAAGGGGGTTAAATCCCTCTAGAAATGTTTGTCTGACTCGTAAAAACGTAACAAAATTGAATAACAATTTTTTTTTAGTTTTTTTGTGTCCCCCCCCCCCGAAAAAATCTTTTGTAACAACCCCCTTAAAAAAAAATCCTGGATGAGACCCTGATGATGACGATACTTATTTCAACCATTTTTAAAACAGCCATGACATTTTTTGACCACGTTAGCTAAACTGACAGTGCAAGATCGTCCTTATGAGATCAACCAGGAAGATTTGGAAGACAACTGCGATTAGAAGTAAAAGAATCTTAAAGCAACTATGGAAATCATTTTATCATTTCCCTCTTGTGATAACAGCATTTTGATTGTAATTATACATTGTTTCAGCTGCTAACAAAGCGTGTAGCAATTAATGGATCAAAAGCAACGAACTATAGCAGACACAGTTTGTGAAGTACATCAGACTTGTTGTATTTCCGCTTATGGTATATAGCTAAGGATTACGGTACTAATTAAGGAACATATTGAGGAGCTAAAGCTCCTCAATATAAATGTAAGAATGCCAGATCTATGGCTAAGCTTTCCTTCAGTCTACAACATTTGTCATTTGTATGTGCTGCAATACTTTAAAAAAAACCATCTTTTCCCCAATTTATACATGTAATCTCGATTCAACTTGTACGTTTCCCGAAGGGTTGCCCTCTTTCGATCACTTGGTGTACATCAGCGAACGCTACACATGCCACGCAGTTCTATTATTTCCAATACAATCCCACCACCCTTCGAATAGTCCCCACAGCGCCTGGCACAGCTCTAACACGTTTGGCACACTTTTTGTGTGCCACGCTGCCTGGTGTAGGTTATGTCTGGAAGTAGACGCCTTCTTGCCATCTCCACCAAAGAGATGCGGGCTTACTCCTCTTTATAGGGCAAGTTTTTGAGGGAGCAAAGCAATTTTGATAATTAACTAATAACGGAATAAATAAAGTTTTGCGAACTTTATTAAAAGTTTGTTAGCGTTTACACAGCAAACGGTAACTTTCTCTCATTTGGTTTTTACTTTGTTTTGTGGAAAATATGCTACTTTATTTTTGTAATTCTTTTTTTGGGTTTTTGTCAATTTATCTTTAAAGTAACCTGCTGTCTTTACTACTTTAATCAAGGGCGAGTGAAATCTTCCCCACCTCTTGCGAAGGTCAAAGCAGCTTAGGAAGTTAAAAACTTAAAATAGTGTAATGAATAACTTCTCAGATGGAAAAATAAAACAAAACACAAAAAAAAATGTGGAGGTGTCCTCTTGGCTGATACGTTCAGTTAAGGAAAAAACAACTCTGACAGACCAATCTTTGTCCTTAAAAATGCCAAATAGTATTTTGTATTAAATTGTCCGAGAAAATTACTAAGCTATACTATATACACTTTTTTTTCAAAGTTCATTCGCCAATAGTATTTGCTTATAATTAAAGCTACAGCCTCTTTGGATTAGCTTTTTCTTTTGCTCTTTAAGTCTCTGATATGTGAGCCTTTAGTACGGGCAAATGTGGTCTACCCTAACAGAAAGTAAACATTTCAAATATTTTTTTTAATAAAAAAACGAGACATATACAATTGAAAATGGAATTTCATACATATTTAAACTGGCAAAATTTTTCGTATCAAGGCTAGCTGATTCTATTAGACAAAAGCGTCGTTGTAATGCAAACAGCCAAACTGTCTTAAGAATGGCATAATTTTATCTGGGGATCTGAAACTAATAGCTTTGTGGTTAAACAGGTTCTATTTTCAGTTTTTCACAGAGGGACGACTCTCCAGACAAATTCTTGAGGAGATGAGATTCCTTCCTCTTTTTTGTGGGTAATTAGACTGGGATTAGCACGTGCATAACTGCCTTCGTGAGAGTTGTCACCTTTCGGCTTTTTCGTCGAAAGATTTATTTTCCTCTTATCCGACTTGATTATTAAAAAGGTGTAATTAAATTAAACAACTTCTTCTTCGGCAATTAAGTTTCAAAGTGATAAACTGCTTTGGCACTGAACTGTCCACACTTTTAATCGGAAGAATTCTGCAACAGCTACGGTGCCTCTATGTCTAGCATAGCGTCTCTATACCAATTTATTTATTTGGCGAAGAGACTGGGGTGTTTCAAATGCGGAGGACCTCTTCTTGCACACCTAGGCTTGTCTGTCGGTTTTCTATTGTAAATATTCTTCAGTCTTGCACTGATGATGATGTGGTGTGGTTAGGAATGAGTATGGTGTTGTGGCTGTGTAAATAGGATATTATTATAAGTAAACTAAAATTCACTAGACGAGTTGGTTCGAAAAATTTAATTATATATTTGTTTTATAGAATAAACTGTGGCTAATATCGTAGAGAACGGTTTAGATTTGTAAATTTTTAACATGAAAGAAAATACTTTGACCATTATTTAATATTTACAGCGGCTTGCTTAGAAAATAAACAGGCTAGGAAATAAACATCCGGCAAAACTCTAGTTTTATTAATTATCTAAAATGCTGTTTTTAGAATAGCGCAAATTTCAAAGCCTCGAGGTTAAAACAGAAAAAGGGCTCCATCAGCCGACTAAATCATAAAACTAACTTTGTCAACGTAAATAAAAATATTATTTGTTTTTATTTTTGTATCTGTTTTTTTACTTTTGCTTTATGATGAGCTAAAGGTAAAGGATCGACTTTTCCAAAAGGGCACAAATGGTATATTTATTTTCATTTCCGTAAGACAAGTGACTGTTCTGCTTAATAATGTAGCTTTAATTATTGTATTTTAAGAAGAGTCTAAAAACAGACTGATTTGGTTACCATCAGAAGATACATAAATTTGATTGAATCTTCAGTTTAAATCGAAATTTTGTAAATTGAACCAAGTCTGTTTTATTTTAATAATCACTAGTTATGTTGGCTAACTACAGTGATGCTGACAATGGTTTTGGACTTATTAAATCCATGTTAAAGCGATTGGGTTGCCTCTTTTATCGATTTTCCTTAATTAGCTTCCTCAAATAAGGTTTACAAGCTTGTATATAAAAATTTATGCAGTAGTCAAAATCCGATGTGAGGTTTTTCTCACAGTAGGTTTTTCGGCTGTTTTTCTTTACATTTTCGGTTCTTCTTAATGTCAATGGTTTTCTTTGCTCATTTTAACGTTGCTATTTCTCTTTAGTTTCACCTTTGACACGTGTACCTCATAAAACGACTGTAAAATATTATTAAGAGACTCGTAAAGACAACAATGTACTTTTACGATGAGTTATTGTGGCTCTTTTTTGTCAAGATGTTTTGGCTTAAATAATAGATATGTATTAAGGCATAAGTTTTATAGAATGAGTGGGGTAGAAGGGGGAGGTAAATTGTTGGGCGGTCACCCAGCTTAACATTATAAGTTCTGGTTTATTATTAGAAGGTAGGATTTAGATCCAACCAACAAAATCATAACGAGGAAAAGATTTGAATGGCCGCAAGAGAGGTCTCACGCATGCTGGAATATAATTTGACAAGACTTTAATTCTCGTTGGCCTAAAGGGAGAAAAAGATTGATGGGTGCCTGCGTCTCAATTGGCAAATATAATGAAAAGTACAGATGTAAAAAGATATGATGCTAAACGTGCAGAGCCGTAGAAAACGTTAAATTTCAAGGAAGTATGTACAGCTAGGTGAAGGAGGATGTAATTCTTTTCTGTTCTGTAATTTATCAAACTCTGTCAAAGTAGAAATCACTGTTGATTAATATTACGTTATATTCCTGATGACTCCAGTTGGCCGTCAATTTAATATTAAATGAATTTAATCCACTCTGAAAAGTTTGGGACGGGGTGGATAGCTAGGGGGACAAGTGGGACTGCTGTACCCGGGCGCAGCCTCTGAGGGGGCACCAAGCTGAGTTTTTTCGTTTTTGTCAATACCATGATCTAGGGGGGGAAAGATTGTCCCTAGGCGGTCAGCTTTAGAAGAGATACCACTCAAGATAGACAAAAAGCTTTCTTCAGGCACTTTAGAAAAAAAGAGGGAGGGAGAGGGCTTTGACATGCGAAACTACGAAAAGATACGAAATAAAAACATTTACGTTTCTACGATTTTATTCGTAATTTTGTATATTATAAAATGAAATATTGTATTACCCTCCATCAGGATCCTAAGTCCTTAGGAGTCGGGAATGCGTAAATTCAACTTTAAATATGCATTCAATGTATGGTTTCTACTATGTGCAGAAATTATAATTTGATACACACGGAAGGAAACCCTGTTGTTTGGTGCCTTCCTATGTAAAAGGATGGGCAGTTGACCTAACCGCCACTCGGAATGCGTTAGGCACACAAATATGTATTTCAGGAGGATCAGAGCATCGTGTAAGGTGGGAGGGGTACTTCAACAAAACAAAACACAAGCAACTTAAATTAAAATATATAGGAAATAATGAGGAAATTCATAAAAAAATTGACACTTGGGGGGATGGGGGCACGGGAACAAACATCATATTTTCTGCATTCATGTAAAGGGTTCTAGAATCTCAGTGTATCAGGTATCAGATTACTTATTAGGTCACCATGTTGGAACTCTGGTCCTCATGCAACTGAACCATCTTTCAACTCAACCCTAGTTTTACTGAACCCTCGTACAACCCAACCCTCGTTTAATTCAACCCCATTGAACCCAACCTTGTTTGACTCAACCCCATTCAAATAAACCCCATTCAGCTCAACTCTAGTAAACTCAACAGCGTATTCAGAAATTGTAATTCAGCCCGTTTTGTCAGTATTGATAAAAGTTGACTTGAATGAAATGTTCTTTATTTATTGGTTAATTCTCATGCAAGTATTTTTATTTTATTCTGCCTCTAAAAAGCAGCGTTATTTTATGCTGCCTCTCCTTTTCTAAAAATCAGCGGTTTATCCTCCTGATTTTCATATTTAAAATTAGCGACTATGAGCGGAAGCCAATTTATAGGAATTTTGAAAAAGAGCTGGAAACGCTTTGAATCTCCTTTTTTATTTTTTCTTTCATTTCTCCAGCACTTATGGGGCACTAGGACATCGTAGAGAGTTGTATAAGGTCATTTTGTAGCTATAACGCACATTTATGCGCTTCTTATGATTTTATCATGGCAACACCATCATAAAATACCTTATAGCGCCAAATTGTAATTTTAGTGTCATTTCTGGAGTGTAAAGGCTTAAAACCATAAAAGGTCTGCCACTGAGATCTTTATGGTCAAAAACTCTTAAACTGGTGGTTCAAGTCCCCTCTTAAATACTCCCCTTCCCAGTCTCATTGGCAAGTGAAAATAAAAAAAAATAAATAAATAAACCACCAAGCGAAAAAAATTCATCCAAATACAATGCTAATTCGTAAACGATAGAGGCTACTTATTTTAATCTTAAAACGAAAATTAATTAAATGAAAACAAATTCTGCAAAATTTCAAAAAACAGGTTGATATCCAGGCGTGCGTTCTTTTTCTCCGGCACTATCGTGTCGGCACTTTTCTCCGGAAACATCGTAGGGGTATTAAAATGCATAACTATCCAAGGTTCTCATATGTAGAGTTTTATTCCCCATCCCGTAAAGGCGTACGTTTACTGGTTACTTGTTTTAATGTTACATAGCATGCTTTCATATAAAAAAGACAGCTTATTCAGTCCTCAAAGACAGTGGCAAGAGGAGTCCATATCCGGATAGTCAAGGAGCATTGGCCATATAATTATTTTTTCTCCAAATTATTGGGGGGCAGCTGCTCCCCTACCCCCAAAGGACGGCCCTAATCAATGCTGCTTCTAAGCATAATAATAATCGCTACCGTCGCAATCTTCTTTAAGAATCTTTTTTGCAGCAAAAAATTCTTTCATACTATTGCGTATTCCTAGACTAGAAACTATATCCTGCTAAAATTTAAGGCCAACCAGAGAAAAGGCTATTTCTAATTTGAAACTTCGGCCCAAATTCAATGACCCTCCCTCCTACCCGTTCACATTTTAAAACAAGCTAATTATAATATTTGATCAGCGACCGAAGCGAGAAACAAATTTGGACTTCTATTCAGCGCTAGTTCAAATTTATTCTTGGCCTTGGGTTGAGTAGCCTGTAGTTAAACAGAGCTTGATTTAATTGGAGATTGAGTTACACGAGAGTTGAGTAAAACGGGGTTTAAGTTGCATAGTAGTTCATTTAAATACTTCTACTACTACTAACAACTCACCACAGCACCAAGCTGCCTGAAGCCAACACAGCTACGCATGTTCCTCCTCCATCCCAGTCTATTCAAAGCTTACATCTTTACACTCTCCCCGGAAGTTATCATATCCTTTAAATCTTTCTTTATGACATCCTCCCACCCCAACCGCTGACGATCTGCTTTCCGTTTAACCCTAGACGGCTGGCCGAAAAAGACAATCTTTGGCAATGTGTCATCTTTCACCCGCAAGGCGTGCCCTAGCCATCTTAATCTTTCTCTCATTATAGCCCTAGAAAGCGGGATTGAATCGCACTTTTCGTATAGCCTGCTGTTTGAAATATGGTCAGTCAGACGGGTAGCCAGAACAAACCGTAGGGAATTCCTCTTGAAAATTAAATAAAAAAAAACAAGTTTTTTTAACTGAAAGTAAGGAGCAAAATTAAAACTTAAAACGAACAGAAATTACTTCGTATATGAAAGGGGCTGCTTCCTCACCAACATCCCGCTCTTGACGCTAAAGTTTGACTCTTTCTCTCAACTCTTCTTTTTAAAACAGTAAAAAACTTTAGCGTAAAGAGCGGGATGTTGGTGAGGAAGCAGCCCCTTTCATATACGAAGTAATTTCTGTTCGTTTTAAGTTTTAATTTTGCTCCTTACTTTCAGTTAAAAAAAAACTTGTTTTTTTTTATTTAATTTCTGAACGTTTTTCAATCAATGCATGTTTTGATTTTGGCTCTCCGCAGAGGAATAATTAAAACGAAATTTGCATATTTATTATTTTTTTTTGCTAAATGACTTTCTCATAATTTTGATTGAATGATTTTGAGAAAAAAGAGCGGGGGAGGAAGCCTAGTTGCCCTCCGATTTTTGGTTAATTAAGATAAAGGCAACTAGAACTTTTAATTTTTTACGAATCTTTTTTTTAGTAAAAGATATACTTAACTTATAAATTAGCTTACGTAAAGAAGTTTTGTATTCTCATGTTTCTTTTACATATATGAGGGGGTTCGCCCCCTCGTCAGTACCTCGCTCTTTACACTAAAGCTTAGATTTTGTCCCAATTCATTAAGAATGACCCCTGAATCACCAAAGCCGTAAAATAAATAGTTGAAATTACTAAAAATACTTTAGTGTAAAGATCGGGGTATTAGGAGGAGGTGAGCTCCTCATATGGGTAATAATTTCCGTTCGTTTTAAGTTTTAATGCTGCTCTTTACTTCCAGCTGAAAAAAACTTTTTCATATTTCTTTTTTCATTGTTTTTTTTTTAATAATGCTAGTAAATCCTGCGCTCCCTTCATGGAAATTTTCTTCTACCATGACAAATTCCTCGATGGAAAGCTCCCCCAGCCTATCCCCCTATTCTCAACCCCTCCCCCCAACCAAAAAATCCTACTGAAAACGCCTACACACTTCCCAATAACCATTACTATATGTAAGCACTGGTCAAATTTTGTAACTTGTAGCCCCTCCCCCAGGGACTGTGGGGGAGTAAGTCATCCCAAAGACATAGTTTTTATGGTTTTTGACTATGCTGAACAAAATGGCTATCTCAAAATTTTGATCCGTTGACTTTAGGAAAAAATGAGCGTGGGAGGGGGCCTAGATGCCCTCCAATTTTTTTGGTCACTTAAAAAGGGCACTAGAACTTTTCATTTCCGTTAGAATGAGCCCTCTTGCGACATTCTAGGACCACTTGGTCGATACGATGACCCCTGGGAAAAAAAAAACAAAAAAAAAAAAAAACAAACAAATAAACACGCACCCGTGATTTATCTTCTGGCAAAAAATACAAAATTCCACATTTTTGTAGATAGGAGCTTGAAACTTCAACAGTAGGGTTCTCTGAGACGCTGAATCTGATGGCGTCATTTTCGTTAAGACCCTACGACTCTTAGGGGGTGTCTCCCCCTATTTTCCTAAATAAGGCAAATTTCTCAGGCTCGTAACTTTTGATGGGTAAGATTAAACTTGATGAAACTTATATATTTAAAATCAGCATTAAAATGCGATTCTTTTGATGTAGCTATTGATACTAAAATTCAATTTTTTAGAGTTTTGGTTACTATTGAGCCGGATCGCTCCTTACTACAGTTCGTTACCACGAACTGTTTGACAACTAACAAATCTGCATCCACTTTTCGGAGCGCCCATGCTTCTGAGTCATGTTTGGCCACTGTGATCACTGTAGCTTCCGATATTTTTATCTTGGTTTGCAGACTTATCTTCCCATTCTTCCAAAAATTTTTAACTGCCAAAAAACACCCTGAGTCTTGGCTATTCTGCTTATAATATCTTCACTGCTCCCATCAGCTTTACTAATAATACTACCAAGGTAAGTGAAGCTGGCCAACTGATCAATCTTTTCTTTACCCAACGTCATTTTTTCATCTTCACTTATTTCTAGCCTTAGCGACTTAGTTTTCTTAACATTAATTTTCAAACCTATTCTAGCACCCGGAACTTACAAAACCTCTAAAAGTTCATTCTTTTTGCTCACACTTTCATCTAGGATGCTTAAATTACCAGCATAATATAAGTCCAGGAGAATTTTTCATCCCCATTTGATTCCGTGGTCTCCCATTTCCTTTCCTGTGCTTCTTAAGACAGAAGCCATCAAAATGATCCATATAAAGGGGGATAGAACACAACCCTGCTTAACTCCTGATGTAATACGAGACCAGCTGCTAACCTCAATTCCTACCTTAACCACGGCAGTGTTATTCTTGTACATAGCACTAATCACTTGAATGTCTTTGTCTCGTATACCATACAAGGATAAGCTTGCTTCTCCATCGAATGCTTGCTCATAATCTATGGGGTTGAGTTAAACGAGTATTCAGTCGAACGTGGATTCAGTTAAACGGTTCACTTAAACGAGGGCATGAAATACTAAATGAAAGTTTCAGAAGCCTAAGTGCGTTTTAGAGCCTTAGTTTCAGAAGCCTTAGCGTTTTATGCATTCATTTGGAACTGGTTTAATCAGTAGTGAAAATTCGGCCAGATCAGAGTATGCTAGTGGTTATTTTGTTCTTGGGCGTTTGATTGATTGAATCTGGAAATTTTGTAATGTATTTTGGCAGCTTTCCAGACAAATATAATTCAAAACGTATGAAATAAATAGTTATCTGTTGCAGATGTAAAAAGATTGTTTATCCTATAAGTCAGATTACTTACTTTTACCTGTTACTGGCTCTTGAACAATAGAGATTGAGAATACTTGTTTATGGGCTATTTGGCTACCCAGTATCAGAAGATAGCAATTTTAATCCCAATTTTAATAAGGAGCACCCCTACCTGTGTATTTTCCAGGCCATACTTATGAGCCAATTTTTGGCCTTTAGCCTAATTTAACAGCTTCTTCTCAAAAACAGACCTGACTCCTATTTAAATTAAATTTAAAAAAAAAGTTTTTTTAAACTGAAAGTATGGAGCGACATTAAAACTTAAAAGAACAGAAATTACTTCATATATGAAAGGGGCTGCTTCCTCATCAACGCCCCGCTCTTTAAGCTAAAGTTTCACTCTTCCTCTCAACTCTTCTTTTTAAAACAGTAAAAAACTTCACCGTAAAGAGCGGGGCGTTGATGAGGAAGCAGCCCCTTTCATATACGAAGCAATTTCTGTTCGTTTTAAGTTTTAATGTCGCTCCTTGCTTTCCGTTAAGAAAACTTTTTTTTTTATTAAATTTCTGAACGTTTTTGAATCAATGCATGTTTTGATTTTGGCTCTCCGCAGAGGAATAATTAAAGCGAAATTTGCATATTTTTTTTTTTTTGGCTAAATGGCTTTCTCATTGGTTTGACCGAATGATCTTGAGAAAAAAGGAGCGGGGGAGGAAGCCTAGTTGCCCTCCGATTTTTTGGTTACTTAAAAAGGCAACTAGAACTTATTTTTTAGGAATGTTTGTATTAGTAAAAGATATACGTAACTTATAAATTAGCTTAAGTAACGAACTTTTGTATTCTCGTGTTTTTATTACATATATGAGGTGGTTCACCCCCTCGTCAGTACCTCGCTCTTTACACTAAAGCTTAAATTTTGTCCCAATTCATTAAGAATGACCCCTGAATAAAAAAAAGCCATAGAATAAATAGTTGAAATTACTAAAAATACTTTAGCGTATAAAAATACGTAAAGAGCGAGGTATTAGGAGGAGGTGAGCCCCTCATATGTGTAATAATTTCTGTTCGTTTTAAGTTTTAATGCTGCCCCTTACTTCCAGTTGAAAAAACTTATTCATATTTATTTTTTCATTGTTTTTTTTTTTAATGTTAGAAAATCCTGCGCTCCCTTCATGGAAATTTTCTTCCCCCATGACCAATTCCTCGATGGAAAGCTCCACTCAACATATCCCCCTCTTCTCAAGCCCTCCACCAACCAAAAATCCCCCTGAAAACGTCTGTACACTTCCCATTAACCATTACTATATGTAAGCACTGGTCAAAGTTTGTAACTTGTAGCCCCTCCCACGGGGACTGTGGGGGAGTACGTCGTCCCCAAAGACATAGTTATAAGGTTTTTCGACTACGCTGAATAAAATGCCTATCTCAGAAGTTTGATCCGTTGACTTTGGGAAAATAATTAGCGTGGGAGGTGGCCTAGGTGCCCTCCAATATTTTTGGTCACTTAAAAAGGGCACTAGAACTATTCATTTCCGTTAGAATGAGCACTCTCGCAACATTATAGGACCACTGGGTCGATACGATCACCCCTGGGAAAAAAAAAATTAACAAATAAACACGCATCCTTGATCTGCCGTCTGGCAAAAAACACAAACTTCCACATTTTTGTAGATAGGAGCTTGAAATTTCTACAACAAGGTTCTCTGATGCGCTGAATCTGATGGTGTTATTTTCGTTAAGATTCTATGACTTTTAGGGGGTGTTTTCCCTATTTTCTAAAATAAGGCAAATTATCTCAGGCTCCTAACTTTCGATGGGTAAGTCTAAACTCGATGAAACTTATATATTTAAAATCAGCATTAAAATGCGATTCTTTTGCTGTAGCTATTGTTATCAAAATTCCATTTTTAGAGTTTTGGTTACTATTGAGCCGGGTCGCTCCTTATCACAGTTCGTTACCACGAACTGTTTGACAAATTTGATATTTTGGCTCTTTTATTGCTTGCTCTAAGGTTAAAAATGCATTGTGCATATTCCCCAATGGGGAATATTCCCCAATAACATATTCCTCAATATCAATTGTTGATAGTACCAACGCGTAGTTTGGATCCTCGAAGCACAGATTGAATACTCAGGGACCAATTTAACCCAGTTCTTCAAAATTAATAGCACATAGAATCTAAGAAAAGAGTCATCACTGATTTTGATTTTAATGCACCAATCCACTGGCAAATAAACTGAATATCTGTTGCTTTCTAATATGCTTTAGTGTGGGAAATGTGTTTAACAGGTTTAAGTTACCTTAGTTACCTTATGTCAAATTCATTTATTGCACACTGTTGAGCAGTATTATGATTATTTCCAAATAAGAATTTAAATTCTTGAAAGAATCAGTGCATTAATTAGGATCCCTGAATTGCGAAGTGAGCATTCAGAGCCAAATATGACCATGTCCATTAAAAATGAATCGCAGCCAGGATAAAAAAAAATCGCTATTTGTTGTTTTGATTTTAATGCACCTGTTATGGTATACTATAAAAACTCTGTTATTTACGCGTTATAGCGACCACACTGTTTTCGGTATCAAATTTACTCAATAGTAATCAAAACTCTAAAAAATGGAATTTTGATATTCCAATTGCTACATCAAAAGAATCGCATTTTAATGCTGATTTTAAATATATAAGGTTCATAAAGTTTAGTCTTACCGATCAAAAGTTACGAGCCTGAGAAAATTTGCCTTATTTAGGAAAATAGGGGGAAACATCCCCTAAAAGTCGTAGGATCTTAACAAAAATGACACCATCCGATTCAGCGTATCAGAGAACCATACTGTAGAAGTTTCAAGCTCCTATCTACAAAAATGTGGAATTTTGTATTTTTTGCCAGAAGATAAATCACGGGTGCGTGTTTATTTGTTTTTTTTGTTTTATTTTTCTTTTCCCCAGGGGTCATCGTATCGACCAAGTGGTCCTATAATGTTGCAAGAGGGCTCATTCTAACGGAAATGAAAAGTTCTAGTGCCCTTTTTAAGTGACCAAAAAAATTGGAGGGCATCTAGGCCCCCTCCCACGCTCATTTTTTCCAAAGTTAACGGATCAGAACTTTGAGATAGCCATTTTGTTCAGCATAGTCGAAAACCATAATAACTATGTCTTTAGGGATGACTCACTCCCCCACAATCCCTGGGGGAGGGGCTGCAAGTTAAAAACTTTGACCATTGTTTACATATAGTAATGGTTATTGGGAAGTGTACAGACTTTTTCAGGGGGATTTTATTTTGTTTGGGGGTGGGGCTGAGGAGAGGGGGCTATGCTGGAGGATCTTTCTTTGGAGGAATCTGTCATGGGGGAAGAAAAATTCAATGACAAGGGCGCAGTATTCTCTAGCATTACTATAAGAAAACAATGAAAAATAAACATGAAAACGTTTTTTCAAATGAAAGGAAGAAGTAGCATTGAAACTTAAAACGAACAGAGATTATGACGCATATGAGGGGTTCTAAAAATACTTTAGCATAAAGAGCGAGGTATTTAGGAGGAGATAAATACCTCGCTCTTTATGCTAAAGTATTTTTAGTAATTTCAACTATTTATTCTACGGCCTTTCTGATTCAGGGGTCATTCTTAAAGAATTGGGACAAAACTTACGATTTAGTGTAAAGAGCGAGGTATTAACGAGGGTACAAACCCCCTCGTATACATAATAAAAATATAAGGTTATGAAAGTTTCTTACGTAAGTTAATTCTTAAGTTACGTATATTTTTTACTAATAAAAACGTTCGTTAAAAATTAAAAGTTCTAGTTGCCTTTTTAAGTAACCGAAAAATTGGAGGGCAACTAGGCCTCCTTCTCCACCCCTTATTTCTCAAAATCGTCTGATCAAAACTAAGAGAAAGCCATTTAGCCAAAAAAAGAATTAATATACAAATTTCATTTTAATAATTTATGTGCGGAGAGCCAAAACCAAACATGCATTAACTCAAAAACGTTCAGAAATTAAATAAAAAAAAAACCAATTTTTTTGGCTGAAAGTAAGGAGCGACATTAAAACTTAAAACTAACAGAAATTACTCCGTATATGAAATGAGTTGTCCCCTCCGCAATCCCTCGCTCTTTACGCTAAAGTTTGACTCTGCCACAATTCTACTTTTTAAAACAATTAAAAACTTTAGCGTAAAGAGCGTGGGACTGCGGAGGGGACAACCCATTTCATATACGGAGTAATTTCTGTTCGTTTTAAGTTTTAATGTCGCTCCTTACTTTCAGCTAAAAAAATTGTTTTTTTTTTTATTTAATCTGTAATGAAGCCGGTTCTCTGTGTCCAGTTGGAGATTATCAACTTAGCATGATTTATATAAACGTAACTACGCATGTACGTTTTAATTAAATATTTAATATATAGAGGTGGTTAAGTTAGGTATTTAATATAAAGCGTTCCGGGCGGCCTGTTTTCCGTAATTCCGTTTTATTTTCCATTATTTTGCTACCAAAGTTTTGTATTTTGATCATATGTTGGTATATTTCATTAGGATTAACCTAACTTCATTTCTTTGGTATGGTCACTATAACACGTAAGTAACAAAACTCATAAGCTATATGTGTTTGAATCTGGAAAATTTGTTTAACAGCAATGCATCTTTTTCGTTCCTTTTGGCTGCTAAACTTTATTTTGGAAAAATATTATTTGGAATTTAGTTTGGAAATATGGACGCTTCTAAAGATAAAAAATCACTTAGTTGATTCAGGTTTTCTGCTGTTAGTCCCAAATTACGATCAAGAAATATTAAAGTACCCAGCCTTATTTGTTAGTCAGGGAAGTAAGACCCAAACCATTAGAGGCCAAAAAAGAAAACTTAGCCTTGTACTCATTTTGGCTCTAACGAAAAAAAATCAATTAGATACTAGCAGAGCGTGAAGTTTTGAATTCAAACCTTTACTTCTTTTCACAAACAGAAAAGACATATTTAACTTGTTGTTGTTGGTTCACTTAAAATTACTTAAATACAATGATTTAGCAATTTTAAATTGTAAGACAGCCTATCTGCTCATTAT
Organism: Artemia franciscana; assembly: GCF_032884065.1. Taxonomy (NCBI): domain Eukaryota; kingdom Metazoa; phylum Arthropoda; class Branchiopoda; order Anostraca; family Artemiidae; genus Artemia; species Artemia franciscana. Next base: position 16,065,632 of record NC_088871.1, on the reverse strand, counting down.
CATGTACGAATGGCAGAGCAATCTAAACATCTTCTCTTCATTTGCAGACTAATTGAAGCTGAAAAATTTTGGCTACAGTTTTCTTCTTTCGTTTTGTGAAATCGATCCTCTAATATGAGACCTTTTGCATATTCTCCCCTCTATAAATCTTTCAATTTCTTAGGCTCGTCAAATAGTTTCTCCCACGACAGACGAAAAAAAACCCCGCAGCTTACGACATAGTTTGTCCCCTTCTTTGGGAAAGTCCAAATTCCCTTATCCCAGTGCCCTCCAAAAGAGAAAAAAAACTGTTCCTGAATGTTCCAACCCTATCCTTGAACTTTGGGACAAAACATGGTAAACGTGTTAATCTTGGTATAAATTTGTCACCTTTTAAAGAAACCTCATGACTTCTAAAATAATGTTTGTTTTGTCCCTACGGGAATAACGTCAGTTTTTGCACCTCATCTGACACATCATTTAAAGGAACTTTTCATAATTACTACTTAAAGGATACAGCGTTTTGAACATTCTTTCTAAATAAATTTAGCAGAGGCAGTGTCATTTTATATTTTTTTCGGCAGAACAAAGATCGAGGATCTTCGTTCTGCGCCTGTGCCTGTTTATTTGTTGTTGTTTTTTCTTTGTTCTTCTCAGAGTTGATCTTATCGAACCAATAGTCCTAGAAGATTGGCAGAAGACTCATTTGAACAGACACTTAAAGTTCTAGTGCCCTTTTAAGTGACCAAAAAACTGAAAAGCAACTAGCCACCCTCCCATGCCCTTTCCCCCTAAAATGGTCTGATCAAGATTTTGAGATAGCCGTTTTGTTCAGTAGTTTAAAGACCCAAAAATATGTCTTCGAGAATGACATGGCCCCCAGAGCCCCCCGGAGGAAGGGCCGCAAGATAAGAAAGTTGTCCATTGTGTACTCATAGTATTTGCTATTAGAAAGTGTGCCAACATTTTTCGGGGGAGAGGGGGAGGGGTCTGTGGATGGAGTTACTACGGGGAAAATTTCTCATTGAAAATTGGAGTTTCCGGGTTGAGCTTTCCAGGGAAAATTTTACACAGGGGAAATTTGCCAGATTTCTTATACGAAATTCATTTTAGTCGTCTTACTTATTCGTTGGGGATCCCAATTTTACATTTGGAGATGCTCTAAGGGAAACCAAGGGCCGTTTACTTAGAATCAGAACCTTTTTAAAATTACTTAAAAAACTTTAGCGCGAAGAGAGGGACATTGCAGAGAGTTTAACCCCCCTTATATACAGAATAATTTCTGTTCTTTTTAAGTTTTAATGTTGCTTCTTACTCTCAGTAGAAAACAACTTTTTTTTTGCTTAATAGCTTTTAAATTGAAGCAAAAAGTAGTTGGATATATAAAAGTGTAAATCAGGTTTTGAATTACATGTATCAAATGTGGGTTTCAGCACTGGTCTGTTGATTGCTGATGTCTGCAAAACAGCGATGGCTGATAGAGGGGGTGAGGTAACTTACAATTATCTGTCCTTAGCCCTGGTGTACAGTAATGATGACTTGGGTGCGGCTTAATTTTCCGCATTTTTTACATATCGGACGAGCAAAAAACGAAGATGTGTTACTAATTGATAATAGACGTTATTAATTGACGCCTGTGAGTTTTTGCCATCTCAGAAGAGCAGTCCAGCCATCTATCTCAAGTAGTTTTGTATCACTCCTGGATTGAATCACAAACTGTTACTCGTGAACAATATTGCAACATCTTCCCAACAATAGATCGAAATTGCGCGAAAGGAAAATTCTTTGTGCAAGATCTATGAATCGTATCATATTATGTAAACAGTTTTCAATGGCTATAAATCATGAAAGAAGCAGACCTCACTAGCCCCTTTGATATCAGCAGGCGTAATTATGCCCTTTTATACCATTGACAGGGTATTTGAAAGGCTTATCTAGGGACATGACGCGCTTTTGACGGATTTCCGTGTAACAAAGGCAGTGTCATCCTTTTGATAGATATCACATTGTCCAAAGCGGATGTTCACGTCATTGATTCTTCCCTCATCTTGTAAAGAGGCTTCTTCTTCGAGTCTCTAATAAAAGTTCTCATAATGCTCAGAGCATGGTTGCCAATTAGACTCTTCTTATGTCATAAGGCCACATTTCGATGTGCCGGGACACAATGACATAAAAGGGCAAAAATGTGACACATTTTAGAAATTTGGGACGCAAAAAAAGGGGACAGATGTTGTAAGACACAAAACAAAACAATTCCTAACTGGATTTATAGTTGGTAAAAACAAGAATTACTTTTCAATAAAGTAATGCTTTTTCTCAGTGTTTTTTTTTTCAACATCCAGGTTTTGCCAGAGATGTCGTAAGTAGAGGATATTCTCCAAAGAAATGGATTTACCTGTTTATATGTGTTTTGCGCTTCCTCACTTAGTCGTTTTGTGTGAATGTTTAATACGGATTTTTTTTTTCATTATATTTAATGTTAACTGGTCGCTTTTAAAGAGTTTAAAAAGCGTCTTTTTATCAATAATACTGCTGGTAAAAAAAACAAAAACAAAGCAATAATAACCTTAGCTTTTAAGATATCAAGATGAACACTTTGGGGCTAAAAATGATACATTTTGGATGCTCAGGGGGCACATAAACTTGGCTTATCTGGCTCAGTGAGTAACTGCCATTCTGCTGGGATCTTTTAAGAGGAAAAATGTATATAATGCTTTTCCAATCACGGACTAAGTATTTATAAAGATAAAGGTATACTTACCGGGAATCCTTCTAGTCACCATTTCGGTAAATTTTCCGATTTACCGAAATGGTAAATTTCGCTATAACTGGCAAAAATGGCTAAGTAGACAGCGGTAATGGCTAAGTAGATGGGTGTAATGGCGGGAAATGGCTAAGTAGGTTTTCCGATTATCTCACTAATGAGATAGCTAAGAAATAGACTAAGGGCACCGGCAGAAAATTTTCAAGGGGTCAGACGCCAGAATAGCAGTGGTGGCTGGGTGACAGTTTAGGTGGTTTAGGGCACCAAACTACGACTTTACCCCAAAGAGGACGAATTTGTAATCGAATTAAAATCCTGAGAAGCTAATTGATTTAAAAACATCAATAACTATATTTTAGGCTTTAATCGACAGGCTGCTTACTTTTCATGAGGCTTCAGATAAATGTTGAAGGAGGTAAGGGGGAGTAGAAATTAAAAAAAAAGTTTTCTACACAGCTAGTATGTTACATTCCCATATCTACCAGTACAGAGCTGGAAAAGGCAAGGCAGGTCATCATCACCCCCACCGTAAAATTTCTTCGGGGTGGCAAATACTGCTAGGAACTGTGAAGATTTACCGATATCTACAAGTACAGAGGTGGAAAAGGCAAGGCAGGTCATCATCATTCCCACCGCGAAATTTCTTTGGGGTCGCAAATATTACTAGGAACTAAGTATTCAGCAATTTTAAATGGTATTATTTTCTTTTTCTATTTACATGAAGTACTTCAGTATATTTAAAAAATGTATGTGACGTATTTATCGATAAGAAAATCTTATTGTAGAGGTTTTGATGACTTCAGTTATGTAAAATATCAAAAGTCTCACAGAATTTCCATTCATACAAACAATAATGCTCCTTTTCATCCAACCGAAATTCTTGAGTAGCAATATTAACAAGTACATTTCACCAATATTACTATCCATCGCCAATTTTTTAAGCATATTCAAATTTTATCCAAAATTGAAATTGCAAATTTAACAGTAGGAGGGTACTAATCAACGTATAACTATCGACTTGCACATTTTAAAAGCAACTAACTAGGGATTAAAGGGACCTTTCCCTCAAATTATATCTTCGTTAGGCATGGGTATGATTTGGAAAACAATCAGAAATTAAATAAAAAAGATCTTTTCAACTCAAAGCAAGGAATGAAGTTGAAACCTATTTGAACAGATTATCTTTGCATAAAGGGGCTGTCTTCTCCTTAGCTACTTACTTTTACTGTTAAGTTTGGCTTTTTTCCAAATTTTTAAAGAAAATTTGCAATCGGTATAATAATCTGCCTCAAATTATATCGGTAGATATAATCGGTAGATATAATTTGCCTCAAATTATATCTTCGTTAGGCATGGGTATGATTTGGAAAGCAATCAGAAATTAAAAAAAAAAAGAGCTTCTCAACTGAAAGCACGGAACATAGTTGAAACCTATTTGAATTATCTTTGCATGAAGGGGACTGTCTCCTCCTTAGCTACTTACTTTTTACTGTGAAGTAGGGCTTTTTTCCAAATTTATAAAGAAAATTTGCAATTGGAAAAAAAAAATCAAAGCACTAAAAACTTTTGTCAATGAGCAAGGTGCTGAGAAGGGGGCAGTCTCCTTATGTACAGAGTAATTCATATTTGGTTTAAGTTTTAAACTTGCTCCTTACTTTAGTTGAAAAACCTTTTCTATCTGTTTGATTACATTTCATGAGACTGTAAAGTTTTTTGAATAGAATAGTTTTGATAATGCAGAAAAAACGATCAATATTTCAATAATCTTTGTTTGGATTTTGATGGGTAATCAAACAGTTTGTGGTAATGAACTGTAAGCAGTTTCATACCAATAGATAGATAAAAAGAATAGACTTATTATGCTGATTCCAAATAAATAAGTTTAGTCTTACCCATCAAAAGCTACGAGCCTGAGAAAATTTGTACAATTTTTGAACACAAAGGGAAAGACCCCTTGAAGTCATAGAATTCACACCATCAGATTCAGCGTATCAAAGAACCCTACTTTAGAGGTAGCTCTTATCTCATATTTGCAAAAATGTTGAATTTTGAAATTTTTGCCAGAAGAAAAATCACGGATGCGTGTTTATTTTTTTTTTTTTTTTCGTGGTGCGATCTTATTGACCCAGAACCTCGATATTTACGCAAAAGTTTAAGCTTTTTCACAATTCTTTAAAAATGACTTCTGAAAGAAAAGAATCTTCTAATTAGAACAATAAGTAACTTTTTTTTAAAGCCAAAAAACTATTGCCTGAAGAGCGAGGTATTGAGGAGGGGGGCGAATCCTCTCATATACGTACTAATTTATGTTCGTTTTAATTTTTAATGTTGCTCCCTACTTTCAGTTGATTTTTTTTTCTTTATTTAATGAAAATTAGAGATATACATTTTTCTAAAGGCATTGGAAAAAGTATGTCAATTAAATTAAAAGTATATAAAAGAAAAAAGTAAGTAATTAATACACAAAACAATGGCCTACTTAAGATATAAACTCCCAGCATTCAGTTCTGTTGAGCAATGCCGAAGCGTTTGACGGATATTTTTTAACATTATTGACGGTTGTGAACTTGGTTATCAAACACCAAACTATTTAATGCCTTTAGACTCGGGTGTTTATTAGAAGTAACGCACTGTCAAAGTAATTTGTCCAAAGTAGAACATTAAAATTAAGATTAAGAAAATCAAATGAAAATACATAATTAAATATTTTTACTTGATTTTGGATACCAAAAGCCAGTTTATTTGACACCTTTATACTTCATAACTGTTCCGTTTTCAGAAAAAAAAATACATACATACATAAAATAAATAAATATACAATTATTGCCTGTGTACAGAGATTATATAATTAAAAAAGAAATCACCAATGCAACAGCACAAACACAGAAATAAACATACACAAAAAAAACAAAAAAAAAAAAAAAAAACAAAAAAAAAACATATAAACAAAAGAAAAGACAGAAGGAGAAAGGAAGACTGCTTTCCTACTTTAGTAATTAATATAGTTCAGTACTTAAATGAGGCCTGAACTCTACAAGTTCTTTCGACTCAAAGTGAAAACTGACGTCAATAATGAAAACAAACATAAATCATCGTGGATACGGAGGTCCGTATCAAGGCCGTATTCATAGGAAAGGTTAATGGGCTTAAACCCCGCCTCTTTCCCGAAATGTTTGTCTTACTAGTAAAGACGTAATAAAAATTTATAAGAACTTATTTTGATTTTTTGATTTTTTTCAACCCCTCCACCTCTCACAAAATCCTGGACACGCCCCTGGTGTGTCCCTAGACGTAGATAACCTATTCTTTACTCAAAAGTTTCAACATATCACAGATAGTATCCAGACTCTCGATGGAATTTTAGTTAAAGTTTATCTTAAGGAGTGTGTGGTCCAAGGTAGATAAGATAAGATAAGATATTTATTTCGAAAAAATCACTATCACAAGCCCTCAAAGGGCCGAATTCGGACTTCGGAGTCGACTAATAAAACAAACAAAGCAAAAAACACAAAGCTAATAATAATAAATAATCAAATTATGAGTCAAAAAAATATATAAGTCAGAAAAAAAGGAAATGGGACAAAAAAAGTATAATAACACAGAAATGAACAAGAAATAAACATATATATCTACAAATTAAAAGGGACACTAAAAAAAGTCCAAAAACTCACAAAAAAAGAACGAAGCATAAAACACACGAAAAACACATATGAATTAAAAGGGAAACTAAACCAAAACAGCGGGAGGCAAGCAAATTAGTGTAACGACCTAAAGCACCTCACAAAAAAAGGGGGGGGGAGGAGAAACTAGTTGGCTATTTTATTTATTTTTTCTGTGATGAAGGGGACAAAGGTTTTTTCATATCTGGAAGTAACGCAGCGAATGGGAGACAAAACTGGGATAGGCTCAGAAACAGCTCGAGGCTGTCGTAATCTGGATGGTGAGTGACGTTTGGGGAAAATACTTGCCGTCCGAGGGTTCGTTATTGCATTTTTTGAAAAACGGAGGCACAACGACGACCTCCTTCGCTCAAGAGTTTCCAAACTAGCTTTTTTTAGGAGCAGAGAGTAAGGCACCTTGCCTTTTTTGAAAATTATTCGCAAGGCTCTTTTTTGAATTGACTCAATTTTGTCTGATTCTTCACGGGAGATGCCAGGGTGCCAAACTGGACAAGCATATTCAAGATGCGGACGGACAAAAGACGTGTACAACCTTAAGGAGTGAGAAGGGGGGACGCTATGTTTATTTAGGAGCTTAAGGAGGGCGATAGATGCATTAGCTTTATGGATAATATCTTTAACATGGATATCCCACTTTAAATTTGAAGAAATTGTGACTCCAAGTAATTTAACCGAGGATGCATAAATTTCAGGAGGGATAGGATTAAGAAAACAGGGCGAGGATTTGAGGAAACAAATCGGCATTATCATGGACTTAAAGGGGTTTACGGTCATATCTAGGTCCAAAGCCTCACTTCCAATTTCATTGAGAATACTCATAGGGTCACTTAGTAAATTTCTGAAGCAACTTTCTGAAGCATTTCTGAAGGTGAGGGTTTCCCATAATAATTAGTATTATTTATGTTTGTTTTAAGCCCTATAACTGCCATTTATATTTAATTTGAATGTTTAATCTATGGAAACAGAAGAGGACAAAATTTTTAGTTTGCGTGTCTTAATTTTTTATGGATTTGCATATCAGTAATTATGATTAGATTTTTTTTTGTCATATGTAACACGGATTACCCATAAAAGTAATGACTTACCACATTGAGCTGAACTGAAATATGTTCAATGATGTCGGTAATATAAGGGCTTCTGACCTTCAGATAGATACAAGATAAACAGTCAGCAAACTAGAAATAGAATTAAAGCAATTTGTAATACCAATTACCATCATACCTAAGAATAACTGGGAGTTTGTTACGCTTGTAGTAATTGTGCTTAACCTCTATATTTATTTCATTTTATAATCGTAAAACAACTCTACTTTCAGAAGTTAATTTGTTCAAATTTGTTCAAATTTGAATAGTTTATTTATGGAACATGTGGCCCACGTGGATAATTGGTTTGGAAATAATTTTGTCTCATTATTTATAAGCTTGTTTAGAAGGGTCAGGTAACCTCTTACTGCAATATAGATAAATATATGTATATAAAACTGCAAATCAGATTTGGTGTTTTAAAATAATTTTTTATTGGCTTTAAGTGTGAATTTAATAGTCCGGCTCATAGTGGGCACTGACAGGAGCCAAATTTCACGTTGGCAGATGAACGAAACTGCCGTCTTGAGGAGAAAATATTCGGTTAGCTTCTGATTTGAACCAGATTTGGAAATATTTGTATCTTCGGCTGGTATTGATCCTTCTATTAAATGAAACAATTCGCGGTAACGATGTAGCAGTAATTGGACATAAACAAGTAGTTTTAATAACAATGGACGCATCAAAAGAACTAGCTTTTTGCGGTATTTATAAACACGCACAATTCGCTAAATTCAAGTTTCCTACCAAAAGTTGAATACCTATAAGAATTTGAGACAAAAACCCCCCAAAAGGTGACCGATCTAGATGAAAATCATGTCACTAAATTTGGAACCCTACTATACAGAGTTTCTGTCTGTCTGTCTGTCTGTCCCGGTGACTGATCTAGATGAAAATCATGTCACTAAATTTGGAACCCTACTATACAGAGTTTCAAGCTATATATGCAAGAATGAGAAATTTCGTATTCATACCGAGAAGGATAATCGTGGATGCTCATTTTTAACTCTACGATAGAGAAGTTACCACGATGAAAAATTTTTTACTCATTTTTATGGCACTTGGTATCTACCAAGTGACATATAGCGATTGCAAATTCTGTCGGTTTGTCCGTCTGCCTGTCGGTCTGTCTGTCTGTCTGTCCCGGTTTTGCTACTTTAGGCACTTCCAGGTAAGCTAGGACGATGAAATTTGGCAGGCGTATCAGGGACCGGACCAGATTAAATTAAAAATGGTCGTTTTCCCGATTTGACCATCTGGGCGGTGGAGGGGGGCAATTAATTCGTAAAAATAGAAAAAATGAAGTATTTTTAACTTACGAATGGACGATGGGATCTTAATTAAATTTGATATTTGGAAGGATATCGTGTCCCAAACCTCTTATTTTGAATCCTGACCGGATCCGGTGACATTGCGGGGAGTTGGGTTGGGGGGATCCTAAAATCTTGGAAAACGCTTAGAGTGGAGGGATCGGGCTGAAACTTGGTGGGAAAAATATACGAGATTTACATAACCAGAACGAATCTGCTCTCTTTGGGGGAATTAGGTGGGGGAGGGTTAATTAGAAAAAAATACCAGAAATGAGGTACTTTTAACTTACGAAGGAGTGATCGGATGTTAATGAAATTTGATGTTTGGAAGGATATAGTGTCTCAAAGCTCCGTTTTTAAATCCTGACTGGATCCGGTGACATTGCGGGGAGTTGGAGGGGGGAACCTAAATTCTTGGAAAACGCTTAGAATGGAGAGATCGGGATGAAACTTGGTGGGAAAAATAAGCACAAGTCCTAGGTACGTGATTGACATAACCGGAAAGTATCTGCTCTCTTTGGGGGAGTTGGGAGGGGGGAAGGATTAATTCTAAAAAGTTAGAAACAAATTAGGTATTTTTAACTTACGAAGGAGGGATTGAATCTTAATGAAATTTCATATTTAGAAAGACCTCGTAACTCAAATCTCTTATTTTAAATCCCGACCGGATCCTGTGTCATTGGGGGAGGGCGGGACCGGAAATCTTGGAAAACGCTTAAAGCGGAGAAATAAGGATGAAACTTGGCGGGAAGTATAAGCACAAGTCCAAGATACGTGACGGAAATAACCGAACTGGATCCGCTCTCTTTGGGTGAGTTGGGGGGGGGGGGAATAATTCGGAAAAATGAGGCATTTGTAACTTACGAACGGGTGATAAGACCTTAGTGAAATTTGATTTTTAGAAGGATCTTGTGCTTTAGAACTCTCATTTTAAATCCCGATCAGGTCCTGTGACATTGGGGGAGCTGGAGGGGGAAACCAGAAATCTTGGAAAACGCTTAGAGTGGAGAGATCGGGATGAAACCTGATGGGAAGAATAAGCACAAGTTATAGATACGTGATTGACATAATTAGAACGTATCCATTCTCTTTACGGGAGCTGGGGTTTGTTAATTTGAAAAAATTAGAAAAATTGAGGTATTCTAACTTCAGAGCGGGTGACCGGATCTTAATGAAATTTGATATTTAGAAGACACTCATGTCTCAGAGCTATTATTTCAAATCCTGACCAATGTGTTGACACTGGAAGGAGTTGGATGGGGAAACTGGAAATCTTAGAAAACGCTTATAAATGTCGTAGATACGTTACTGACGTAACCGGAGTGGATCTGATCTCTTTGGGGGAATTAGGGGATGGGGTTCAGTGCTTTGGCGATTTTGGTGCTTCTGGGCGTGTTAGGACGATGAAAATTGGCAGGCGTTTCAGGAAGCTGCACAAATTGACTTTATAAAGTCGTTTTCCACGATTCGACCATCTGGGAGACTAAGGGAGAGGAAAAATTTGAAAAATTGAGGTTGTTTTAACTTAAGAGTGGGTGATCGAACCTTAAGATATTTGATATTTAGAAGGACCTTGTGACTCAAAGCTCTTATTTTAAATCCCAACCGGCATTAAGCCTCTGATTTTCCTTTTAAAGCAGTCTATTGATTCTTAGAATTTTGCCAGACCTCATACCATATGAGCTCATGGCTCTTGGCTTTTTCGACCTCATCACAAGTGCCATGTGAGCTCTTAGCTCTTGTTTAATATGAACTTTATTGGATCTACGTTAAATTTTTTGCTACAAGATAATAATATTAATAAATTCAACATCAAGTTTTTCCTTTCCTTTCTTACTGGAGAACATAAACTTCAGCTGAATTATCAAAGAAGGGTAAACATGCTTTGTCAAATAATAAAAGATATTTAGATGATATTTTAGTCTTAAATTGTAAGGATTTCATTGATATTTCTAAAAATATATATCCATCAGAGCTTATTCTTGAGCCTAGTCATGGCGCTGGTCATGAAGATCATTTCTTAGATCTAAATATTAATATTTGTGATAATAATAAATTAAGGTTTAAAATGTATAATAAAACGGATGATATTGATTTTGAAGTGATTAGTTTCCCATTCCCTGAAAGTAATATACACTCAAATATCACATATTCTGCGTTTTTCTCACAGTTACTTCGTTATGCAAGGATTTGTAGTAATTATATTGATTTTAAAAATAGATGTAAAATCTTAAGCCAAAAATTGATATCAAGAGGTTTTTCTGCAAATAAATTAACTTGGCAATTTAAAAAATTTACTTTTCATTATAACGAACTTTTAAATAAATATCAAAAGAATTGTCTAGAAATACTTAAAGAAATTTTCAACTAATTTCGGAGGTTCGAGAAATGTTGTCTCAGCGCCATTTATTTTGAATTGTGTTTCTAATTGAGCAGATTTTCTTAAAAATTAGCCACATGGTAAAGGTGAATTCTATAATTGTTTAGTTCATTCAGGTTTTTTGCAATGTGTTGATATTTGTGATTTGGTAAAATTTATAATATTTAGTTTACCTATTGTTTCTAAAGGGAGGGATATATTAACAGGATACGCTTGTTTTGGTTTTACTTGGTTGTTTTACATTTGCTGTTTTTTTTTCTTTCATAGGCATATATTTTGGGGGTGATACCTGACGCTGGGATGTCATGGATATTCTGTGGTAGCCACAACACTGTGCTGGGTAGAGAATTTAGAGTGGCGAAACCCTATATAGGCCAGTGTATTCTCCTGATGAGCCCTTATGTTGGGTGTTGCCTCTGAATTATTTGTCTATATTATTTTTTCTATTGTTTTGTAAATGACGACTTATACTTATTGACGACATGACTGCCTGCCATGGATTATTCTTTATGGTTGATTGTGTGTGGCTATGCTGTTTGACCTATGTGATTGTATGGATGAGTAGGGTTAAGGCCTCATTCAAGTGCTGGTCTATATTAATCACTAATTTAGGAAAACAGTCTTCCTTTTCTCCTTATGTCTCTCTTTTTTTTCTTTTTTTTTTGTGTTTGTGCTGTTGCATTGGTGATTTCTCTTTTCATGATATATATATATATATATATATATATATATATATATATATATATATATATATATATATATATATATATATATATATATATATATATATATATATATATATATATATATATATATATATATATATATATATATATTGCTGTAAAAACAGGTATTTTCGTCAGTTTTACAAGACGCCAGAATTCACCATTTGAAACGTCAGACGAGAAAAATTTTAGATACAAGCTTATGTCAGAGCTTTTACAGCCATGATATTTCATTTCATGTAAATTTGAGAAAAAGTAGATTTTACGAGTCAGCCGTCAAAAGAAAAAAAACATTAGCGAAAATAAAAGGATTAGTTCAGGTTTTATGTCGGCTAATTTTACCGATCACATCTGGTTTCTATCATGTCTCAAACAATGGCATTTTGTTCGTAAATGCTCTTGTGTGTCAAAACAATAATACTTTGGGACCAAAAGCTTGAAAAGATTGTATTTTTCGCCAGTATTATTTTTTTCTTAGCAAAAATCCAGTTTTTTCGTAAATGTTCTTGTGTTTCAAAACAATAATACTGTGGGACCAAAAACTTGAAAAGATTGTATTTTTCGCCAGTATTATTTTTTTCTTAGCAAAAATCCAGTTTTTTTCGTCTAAAAATTGTTTATCCATCTTGCTGGCACACATACTTCATGTATTTCAAAACAATAATGTATTTTAGGATGAAACCTGAAAAGTTGTTCCCAATTCTTTTTCCAGATACTGCTATACGTTCTGGTATTTCAGATTTGGTTTAGGGGCGGGACAAAGGGAGCACTTTTTCCAGGTGCAGGAATTTTTAGATTGCAAATATTAATCCAACGGTTAAAATTATTTTGTAATTTTGAAATTTTGTTTTTATTAAAATGAAGTAAAGGGTGCAGTTAATAAATGAAAATAATTTATAAGTTATGAATTAATTGATGAAATAAAATAAGGTAAGAAAACAAAAAATGATAAAAGTTAAAATAATTAAATTAATAATTTAACTTAATAAAAATATCATAATTGAATAACCTAATTGATAAACTCAAATAATTAAACATGACTCATTAATTTAATTGTAAAGAAATTTGTTGAAAATGAAAATATTATTAAGATTTGTCCTGAAAATATTGGGGAAGACAGGGGAGGGGGCTTATCAAGATTTTCTCCTGGGTGCAAGAGAGGCCAGAACCGCTACTGACTATTTTATTTTTGAGGCGAAACAATCAATTCTTCTCAATAATTGACGAGTATCTCGCGTTGTCACGGAGAGGCACCTTTGTTGCCTTTCGCTCCATCGGGCGCCGGAAAACCTACATGGGCTGTGTAGCCTAATCATGGTCCCTCAACTTTGCTAGAATGGTATTAAAGATCTAAATAGGAAGGTCAATAAAATATCGTTCCCTTCAATTAAAATCTAGACTATTAATAAAGTTGTAGAATATAGTTACTGAGCCACCCTCATTGAGGTAAATTAAAAGGTGTTTTACGACTTTATTCAAACCTATATTCAAGATCATCACACCTGATCCATTTACATTCGACGGACTACTCCAGTTAATTGTCCAGATATTTTCGTTCTCAAGGTGCTTCGAGGTGTCTTGCTTTCCTAGATTCATAAACTCTTTTTCTCTCGTTTTTGAATCAGGGGAAAATAAAACTTTTTATTCCAAAATTGTTTCGTCTATACCTCAAAGACTGAAATATAAACTCCCTAAACGATCCAAAATAATAGTCAGAAATCATTATATAAATGTCGGTCTTGTTTGAACCAAACAGTTCGTGGTTGACGAACTGTTGTAAGGAGCTACCCGGCTCAATAGTAATCGAAACTCTAAAAAACAGACTTTTGATATCAATAGTTACATCCAGAGAATTGTATTTTTATGCTGATTTAAATATATAAATCTCATCAAGTTTATTCTTACCCATCAAAAGTTGTGAGCCTGAGAAGACTTGCCTTAATATTAGAAAATAGGTAAAAACCCCTTAGAAGTCATAGAATCTTAACGAAAATCACACCATCAGATTCAGAGTATCAGAGAACCCGACAATAGAAGTTTCAAGCTCCTACCTACAAAAATGTGGAATTTTGTATTTTTTGCCGCAAGACGGATCATGGATGCGTGTTTGCTTGTTTTTTTTTATGGCATTTGGTATTAACCAAATGGCATATAGCGATCGCAAATTCTGTCTTGTCTGTCTGTCTGTCGGTCTCTCTGTCCCGATTTTACTACTTTAGGCACTTTCAGGTAAGCTAGGACGATGAATTTGGCAGGCGTATCAGGAACCAGACCAGATTAAATTAGAAATTGTCGTTTCTCCGCTTCGACCATCTGTGGAGGAGTGGGGGGACCGTTAAACCGGAAAAATTAGAAAAAAGGAGGTATTTTTAACTTACAAAACTTTTTTAACTTTTAAAAAGGAGGTATTTAAATTCGATGTTTGGAAGGATATCGTGTCTCAGAGCTCTTATTTTAAATCCCGACCGGATCAGGTGGCATTGGGAGGAGTTGGGGTAGGGAAACCTAAAATCTTGGAAAACGCTTAGAGTGGAGGGATCAGAATGAAACTTGGTGGGAAAAATAAGCACAAGTCCTAGATACGTGATTGACATAACTGGAACGGATCCGCTCTCTTTGGGGGAGTTGGGGGGGGGGGGGGGGTGATTCTGAACAATAAGTTTTTATTGTTTTAAAAAGTAGAGTTGAGAGAAAGAGTTTAACTTTAGCGTAAAGAGCGGGGCGTTGAGGAGGGAACAGCCTCTTTCAGATACGGAGTAATTTCTGTTAGTTTTAAGTTTTAATGTCGCTACTTACTTTCAGTTAAAAAACTTGTTTTTTTTTATTTAATCGTAAAAAGAGACGGTTTTTTATTGTTTTGAACAGAAGAGTTCAGAGAAAGAGTCAAACTTTAGCGTAAAGAGTGGCGCGTTGAGGAGGGAACAGCCTCTTTTAGATACGGAGTAATTTCCGTTCTTTTTATATTTTAATGTCGCTCCCTACTTTCAGTTAAAAAACTTTTTTATTTAATCGTGAAAAGAGACGGAATTAAATTGAATGGGTTGAATCTCATGGCAAATATAAGAAGTTACGGGGGGAACTATCGGTTTCTTGAGGATTATAAGGAGGAGGTTTGAGCCTGACTCTTTTGTACGTACTGAAATCACCCGCTACAACTGGAATAACTCAGACTTTAAAAATAGATTATAAATAATCTTACATCTCCAATATCAAAAGTGAATACTTCAGACAAAAGTTAATAAGATTAAGTTTCTATATCTAAGTTCAATTTTGGGCATTTATACCGAACTTATTCTAAATTAGATTAGAACTCCCCAAATGAAACCCCCTACCCGCATTTTTAAGAGAAGTTACAGGAATGAATTTCTGTACACTAACTTAGTGCATATTGTTTAATGCGACTCACGTTTCCGTATTACATTCCTTCGATTTGCTTTGCTTGTTGTAATATTTGTTGGTAGTTGTCCATTATTTTGAACGCACTCAAGAATTTTGATCTGCAAGATTTGACAGAAACCGGTTTAGCTATCTGTATTCGGAGACAATTAGCTTAATCTCATTGGACAAAACACATTTTAGGTATGTTTTGTTTAAATATTTAATATAAAGAGTTGGTATTTTAGTTAGGTTAGGTATTTAATATAATTCCATCTTGTCAGCCTGCTTTCTATAATTGTCCGCTGTAGTTCCCATAATTTTGTTTATAAATTATTACATTTTCTTAATATTTTGGTATGTTTCTTTAAGATTAACATAACTTCACTTCATGGGTGTGTTCTGAATAATGGACAAGTACATATTTGTGGTGAACCCCTATTAGTGCATCGTGGCTGTAATATCGACAGACTAGTCATAATATTTGCTTGTGGTCAATTAGCCCATTCTGATAACTTGGGTTATTAAGGGTACCGCAATTGTTGCAATTTTTGAAAGTAAATCTTCTAAAGTAATAAAGCGTCATTTTGCATTCTATTCTTTCTCCGAATGAGAAAATCAAATACAGCACTAAACTTGTTTTAGAAGTAAATCTTAAAGAGCAGATAAACATAACGCCTGTCTAAGTAGTGGCTATTACTACCTTTAAAAAGGCCGAATATACATCTTTGATTGAAAGCAACTAAAAAAAACATCATAAGCCAGAACCCCTCCCCCTCCCGCCAAAAAATGCACACACAACAATGGTGTTTATGAGCAAAACTTAAAAATAAACAACCAAGAAAAAGTGAGAACAATAGATTAAATCTAAATGGCATCAGTTTCTTGTCTTCTTTTATTTTTATAAATGAATGAGTGTTTCAACAGTCAAAAGCAATATTGTGTAATTCCTTCTATTGAATTTTGACCAATTTAACTCATTTTTCACAGGCAAAAAGCGTAAAAGCTTGTCGTTCCGATACAATTGTCCAATCCATTAGATATAGCGCACCCCAAAATTTCAGAGAGGATGTATAACTTCCTGAACTTGTGGCTGCTCGATACCTGAAAAAATCGATTTGTATTTTGCGAGTCTCAGCGTCGTCTGACCGTCTCAATGACAAAAGGCCAATTACCGAAATTTCCCCTGTACCACTTGGAACTTCCAGTGCTGAAAATAAGATAATATTTCTTTAAAATATCGAAAAAAATAAATGGGGAATCTTCAGTGTACCAATATCTTGAAAAGTTAACAAAAGGTCAGTTGAAAACAAAGAGAAATATATATATTTTTTTGTTTTTTACTAACTGTTAAGCAAAATACTGTCTTCTCAATGTACCTACATCATAAATAACACATTCCGTGTACCGACAAGGTTTTTAACCAAAGGGGGTAGCACCACAGAGAACTTACAAAGATGCCAAATAATCCAAATGATATTTCATTTAAGCTGGGTTTTAATCTAGCAGATTATGCTAGAACATTTTTAGGGACTACCCTTCCGTGAGACTTGAAACGAAAATTTTGCTCCGTTTAGTCGAAAAAATCACAATTTACAATTTATAAATATGATCATTAAATCTGGACATCTCTCTCCGGTATAAAAGCGGAGAGGCTAAATGTTCTTTCTAGGATTTCCGGTAAGGTATGTGTCGGCTTTTAGTTTTTTCGTTTATTCGGATCTCTTATCCAAGCTCTAGAAGCTATGCTAAGACCGGCCAATGAGTTATAGATAGTTTGGCTACACGAACTAAAAAAGTTTACAATGGGGGAGGTAGTGAATTATAATATGAAACTGTAGATCAAAGACATACACTTTGAAAACAACTATACATTAAATGAGAAAACGAACTAATTGCAGCTGTAAAGAAGGAGTTAGGGACTAAAATAATCAGGAAATATGAAGTCATTCAGGCATCGTCGCACATCAGGGGTGTCCTGGGGAGTGTCTCGCTACACAAAGAGCCAATATTTAGCTTTGCACATGTCAAATATTGCGCATTGTTTTGGAGGAGAAGGTGACTTAAGCAACAGCACAAATCGTTTAAAGAGGTCTTCTAATTTTTCAGTCACATCAGGAACTCTTAGCTATTGAATATATTATGCTATATATATATATATATATATATATATATATATATATATATATATATATATATATATATATATATATATATATATATATATTACAATTACATATTATTATAGATCAATATAATTAATATTATATTTATTATATTTTATTATTCATAACCATATCCAGGCAGCGCGGGAGGGGGTGTTTATTACTCCTTTTTAGGCTAGAATAATAAATAGTATGTATGTAAAAAAGGTAACCAAAGAATCAGGAAAGTTCGGGAAGGGTAGAGGTTGTGCTTTCCTCTGTGAAGTGGAATGTTAAAAATAATCCACATTTAAAAGAAAGAGAGTAAGGTGACTTGAGTTTTATGCATATATGAAACCCATCCTTCCTATTATTTGTTTAAGGAAGTAAGCACATCATGTTTAAAATTTGCCAGGCCTTAAGAATGTATATTTAAACTTGTTGTTCATTAGAAGAGCGGAAACCAATACCAGATACTTTATCAGAGTGCCAAGAATCGTTCAAGTCAGCCATAAAAAGTGTCCAGGCTACAGGCTTGCCACCTCTAGTGAGTTTCTATTGATTCTTATATTGCCTAAACAAAAGATCACTAAATCAGCGCATAAATCACTAGATTATTGAAAAAATTCACTAAATCACCAAAAAAATCACTAAAACCTAGTTATTTTTTTCATCGGGTGGCAACCCTGCCAGACTCTTTGTAGCTGTTCTATTGCAACGTCCCTACAGAATCCTGATTTAAAATTTTTCTGTTCCTAAATTTTTCTATCGAAAGAGTATTTGATTTAAAATGGGATGAAGTGCTCAAGTATTCTATAGGCAGTTCACAAGTTTTTTCAACTGAAGAAATTTTTTCAACTGAAAGTAAGGAGTAGCATTAAAACTTAAAACGAACAGAAATTATTACGCATATGAGGGGTTCACCTCCTCCTAATGCCTCGCTCTTTACGCTAAAGTATTCTAAGTAATTTTAACTGTTTATTCTACGGCCTTTGTGATTTAGCGGTCATTCTTAAGGAATTTGGACAAAATTTAAGCTTTAATGTAAAGAGTGAGGTACTGACGAGGGGGTGAACCCCCTCATATACGTAATAAAAACATACCAATTCAGAAGTTCGTTGCGTAAGCTAATTCGTAAGTTACGTTCTAGTTGCCTTTTTAAGTAACCAAAAAATTGAGAGGGCAACTAGGCCTCCTCTCCCGCTGCTTTTTTCTCAAAATCATTCGATCAAAACTACGAGAAAGTCATTTAGCCAAAAAAAATAAATATGCAGATTTCGTTTTAATTATTCATCTGCGGAGAGCCAAAATCAAAACATACATTAATTCAAAAACGTTCATAAGTTAAATAAAAAATATAATTTTTTTTTAACTGAAAGTAAGGAGCGGCATTAAAACTGAAAACGAAACAGAAATTACTTCGTATATGAAAGGAGCTGCTTCCTCCTCAACGCCCCGCTCTTTACGCTATAGTTTTTTACTGTTTTAAAAAGTAGAGTTGAGAGAAAGTGTCAAACTTTAGCGTAAAGAGTGGGGTGTTGAGGAGAGAGCAGCCGCTTTCATATATAAACTAATTTCTGTTCGTTTTCAGTTTTAATGTCACTCCTTACTTTCAGTTAAAAAAACCTTGTTTTTTTTTATTTACTTCGATGAAAATGCTAATAGTGAGATGAGGGACAAGCATTACGGAGCTGTGATTTCGGGATACAGGCTGGTGCGTATGCAAAGATGGCGAGGGGAGTTCTGGAGTTTAGCCCTTGTTACCTAGAATCTCAATATTTAAAGATTTTTGCAACAATGTCATGTAAAAAATACATGTAATGTATTTATACATATTATAAATATAATATTTCTATCATGTAAAAAATGTTATATGTGTTTTTTTAAGTTCCCCACTCCCCAAATGCCCTTTAACTAAATTTATAATTACCTTACCCATATCAGACCCCTCCCGCAAAAAAAAAAAAAATCTGCATGATCACACTATAACTACACCAGATCATGATGAAATATTTTTCTAACCGAACCTTTAAAATTTTTTTTTCCACCAATGCTTAGCTTGCTGCTCCTTTTACGACTGGAGCATCAATTAGGGCTGATAATCGTCTCTCTTCGTCTGGATTTTTTTGCCTGGTATTTTCATTGAAAAGTGCCCTTTTTTATATTTTCATTGATAAATACCTATTCTTGATGTTTTTTTTTAGCAAATCGGAAAAATTGTTCCCCTTAGGTACAGAAAATTATACTCCCCCCTACACAATCGTTAATTTGTGACCTTACAACCCTGCCGGATCCGGTGACATTGGAGGAAGTGGGGGGGGGGGGAACCTAAAATCTTGGAAAACGCTTAGACCAGAGGTATCGGGATGAAACCTGGTGGGAAAAATAATAACAAGGCCCAAATACGTGATTGACATAACTGGAATGGATCTGCTCTCTTTGGGGGAGTTGGGGGGGAGTTAATTCTGAAAAATTAGAAAAAAATTAGGTATTTTTAACTTACGAAGGAGTGATCGGATCTGAATGAAATTTGATGTTTGGAAGGATATCATGTCTCAGAGCTCTTATTTTAAATCTCGACCAGATCTGGTGACATTGGGTGGAGTTGGGGGGAGGGGAACCTAAAATCTTGGACAACGCTTAGAGTGGAAGGATCGGGATGAAACTTGGTGGGAAAAATAAGCACAAGCCCAAGATAAGTGACTGACATAACCAAACCGGATCCGCTCTCTTTGGTGGAGTTGGGGGGGGGGAGTAATTCGGAAAAATTAGAAAAAATGAGGCATTTGTAACTTACGAACGGGTAATCAGATCTTAATGAAATTCGATACTTAGAAGGATCTTGTGCTTCAGAACTGTCATTTTAAACCCCGACCAGATCCAGTGACATTGGGGAGAGTTGGAGGGGGAAACCAGAAATCTTAGAAAACACTTAGAGTTGAGAGACCGGGATGAAACTTGATGGGAAGAATGAGCACAAGATATACATACGTCATTGGCATAATTGGAACGGATCCGTTCTCTTTCAGGGAGCTGGGGGTTGTTAATTTGGAAAATTTTGAAAAATTGAGGTATTTTTAAGTCAAGAACGGGTGACCGAATCTTAATGAAATTTGATACTTAGAAGGAACTCATGCCTCAGAGCTCTTATTTCAAATCCAGACCAGATCTGTTGACATTAGGGGAGTTGGAGGGGGGAACTGGAAATGTTGAAAATGCTTATAAATGCCGTAGATTCGTAATTGACGTAACCGGACTGGATCTGCTCTCTTTGCGTGAGTTAGGGGGCGGGGTTCAGTGCTTTGGCGAGTTTGGTGCTTCTGGACGTGCTATGGCGATAAAAATCTGTAGGCGTGTAAGGGAGATGCACAAATTGACTTGATAAAGTCTTTTTCCCCGATCCGACCATCTGGGGGCTGAAGGGAGAGAATAAATTAGAAAAATTGAGGTATGTTTAACTTACGAGTGGGTGATCGGATCTTAAAGAATTTTGATATTTAGAAGGAGCTCGTGACTCAGAGCTCTTATTTTAAATCGCGACCGGCATTAAGCCTCTGATTTTTCTTTTAAAGCAATCTGTTGATTCTTAGAATTTTGCTAGAGCTCGTGCTATATGAGCTCTTGGCTCTTCCGACCTCGTCTCAAGTGACATATGAGCTCGTAGCTCTTGTTTTTATATTAGACATGCTCAATCAGAAATTCAAAATTTAAAATGTTCGCCTCATTTGGAATCAAGCTGGTCATGCTAGAATCAGAGATAGATAAGATGACACTATGGTTTAGTACGTGATGAAACTTTAAAACCAACTATGTCTACTACTTGTTTGCCTTATTTTCTTTCACTTAAAGATAAGCCGATACAAGTATGGTTTGGTTTCGTATTTTCAACCCAATCATTACGGGGCCGGTTATAAGCCAATTCCCTCTAATGCTTTTCAAATAGAAACTACAAATAGACGCCCACTCCGGATTTAATTTAATCGTAATAAGATAGTGTATGTAAATCATTTTCAAAGGTCATTTCTGCATACAGCCATGACTAAGCCCTTTGGGTGCAGTCCATCCAGATACTTTTTATGACTGGCAGATTGCAAATCATTGAAAGGCGTTCTATATTTCTTCTTGAAATCAGCGTGTCTTGTTCCTGTTCTTGTTCAATAGCCAAATTTAGACTTGATCTAAAGAAAAATGGTTCTACGAGTTGTTTTCCTAACGGAATTTCAACTAAGAAGTACAATCTTATTATGCATATTTCTTTAATTCATCTTCTTGCGAATGTGTTCATGGGTGTGTTCTTTATATCTTAATCTTAAAAGTAGTGCACAAATCAAATGTAAAACAAGAGTAGTAATCATATAGTCAAACATCGTTAAATAATAACAATAAAGTAAAGTACTCTAAACAGGGCCGCGCTATGCAGCGTTTATAAACATTCCACAAATAAAAATACAAATTATCTCCCACTACTAAAATAAATCTTGAGTTTCTATTATTTCTTTTACCTCATCATTATCATGTTTACAAGCCTAAGAGATTGTCTTGTTCATAGTAATCTGCAGGATATCCAGGAACTCAAGGCACACTTAGTCAAAGCCAAAAAAATTCCGTGACTGCAGAAGCCTGCTGATGCTCTGCCAGTTTATGGGCAATATCATCAACTCCTAAAATTAAGCTAGGATAAGATTAATATGCAGGGACGTCGTTTGGGAGGATTGGCAAGGGGGGAAGTTTCCCCTCAAGAATGTGGAGAAAAAACTATTGTGCATCCCATGCCCCTTGACTATCCGGATAGGGACCCCTTTTGACACATACAAAAACAATTTCCTTTTGAGCCAAAAAATTCCCTGAAATCAGAAACCTAATGATGCTCTGCAAGTTTATGGGCCATATCATTAGCTCCTAATTACAACTGGGATAAGAGTAATCTGCAGGGGCAGCGCTTGGGGGGAAGAGTTGCTCCTCAATAATGTAGAGAGAAATCATTATATATTCCGTACCCCTTGACTATCCGAATATGGACCCTTTTGCCCCCCCCCCCCAAATGAAAATGCTGGGTATTTGACCCTGGTAATCTGCATCTGAAGCCTGCCCTTTAAACTGCAGTATATTGCTGCTACTAATACTCACTGCATACCTAGGCAGACAGCTGCGGACGCTCCTCCTCGCCTATTCTATTCCAAGCTACACTTTTTACCCCTCCCAGGACATTCCACTTTTCCGTAAAATCCATCCTTACGACGTTTTCCCGCCCCATTTGGGGGACCACCTCCTTTTGTTTGATCCTGGATGGATGATTAAAAACATCAGTTTTGGTGATCTGTCATCC
This sequence comes from Artemia franciscana, assembly GCF_032884065.1. Taxonomy (NCBI): domain Eukaryota; kingdom Metazoa; phylum Arthropoda; class Branchiopoda; order Anostraca; family Artemiidae; genus Artemia; species Artemia franciscana. The sequence continues at coordinate 16,042,867 of NC_088871.1, read as the reverse complement.
TTCCTTCATAAACTGCAGATAATATGTTTAAGAACGCAAAAGGTGCATACATGATATAATAAACTAAGGTATTACCATTGAACAAGAGAAATAATGCTTTTAGATAAAAATCAGTTTTCAGACAAACAATTATACAAAAATGAGCCTCCTCCGAAGTTTATACGACCGTCCCTTCTAAAAAAAATTTCATACGCTCCCAGGTAGGGGCGGAATTTTCTTTGGGCAGAGGGGTAATTGCCCTCCCCCCTCCAGAACCCAGTTTCTGGAAACGACACCGCTAGAGTGCTAACGTCTCAAAGAGAGAGGTATTTCCAAAAGTTAGTTAGCTAGTAGATTTTACACTGGTCTGCTCTGCAATGGAGATACATCTTAACAGCGGCTGCACTTGAGTATTGCTGTACCCTAAATACTAGAATATTTTTATTTCATAATTGGTTGGTAAAAACGTTGACTATGAGTCAACTACCTTTTGGCAGTAACATAGCTGGTAGAGGGGCTACTTAAAGCACTACTCTTTCCTTTCTTTGTTTGGTTAGAAGATCCGAGGAAGAAATTCTGTTCGCTTCTTTTAGCTCACGGAACGAGATACTTAATCGTGGAAGGGTTACTGAACTTTGCCAATACTTGTTACATACCATAGCATTAAATGTTGGGATCCGGAAGTGTTTGTCACTATACATTTCCCAGGCTAATTGGTTATGCATTACTGATTTGTTAACCTCGATATTCAGTCAACTACTTGACTCATATTTTGCCAAATTTATATTTTGACTGCTGGTACTCGTAAAACTTACATCAGCCGAAGTTCTGCAAAAAATTAGCCAAAACAAAAGACAAGAATAATTTGCTCATAGTTTACGCATTGTATTTGTTATTGGGAAGTATGCATACACTTTCAGGTGTGGGGGGAGGGAAAATTTTCTTCTGGGAATTTTCCAAAGGGGGAGTTTTCCGTAGGAAGGAAAGTTTCCAGGGGGTGAACTTGTCAGCGGAAATATTACGTTGGAGGAATTTTCCAGAATTCCTATACAAAATTCTTTTTATGTGTCTTGCTTTATCTTTTACATGTTAATTTTACATGTGAAGTTGTTAAGGGTAATTGTTCGGGGTAAATTTGTGCCGGAATTGATTTGTCTATAGGATATTTCCATGGATATTTATAGGATATATCCGACTTCTGAACACAAAAGTCGTTTAATTACAAAAATAAGAAGCTTTTTTAAACGTACTAAAAACGTCAGTGTAAAGAGTGAGTTTTTGAAGAGGAGGATACCCCCTCGTATACTTAATAATTTCTGTTCATTTAAGTTTTAATGCTGCTCCTTACTTTCAGTTGAAAAAAAAACCCTTTTTATGGCACTTGATATCTACCAAGTGAAATATTGCGATTGCAAATTCTGTCGACCTGTCAGCCTGTCTGTCGGTCTGTCTGTCCCGGTTTTGCTACTTTAGGCACTTCCAGGTAAGCTAGGACGATGAAATTTGGCAGGCGCATCAGGAACCACACCAGATTAAGTTAGAAATTATTTTTTTCCCGATTCTACCACATGGGGAAGGACGGAGTGGGGGGGGAGGGTTAAATCGGAAAAATTAGAAAAAAATGAGGTATTTTTAACTTACGAACGGATGATCGGATCTTAATGAAATTTAATGTTTGGAAGGATATCGTGTCTCAGAGCTCTTATTTTAAATCCCGACCGGATCTGGTGATATTGGGGGGAGTCGGGGGGGGGGCTAAAATCTTGTAAAACGCTTAGAATGGGGGGATCGGAATGAAACTTGGTGGGAAAATAATCACAAGTTATAGATACGTGATTGACATAACCGGGACGGATCCGCTCTCTTGGAGGAGTTGGGGGGAGGGTCAATTCTGAAAAATTGAAAAAATGAGGTATTTTTAACTTACGAAGGAGTGATTGGATCTTAATGAAATTTCTTATTTAGAAGGGCCTCGTAACTCAGATCGCTTATTTTAAATTCCAACCGGATCCAGTGTCATTGGGGGGGGGGACCGGCAATCTAGAAAAACGCTTAAAGCTGAGAGATCAGGATGAAACTTGCTGGGAAGAATAAGCACAAATCGAAGATATGTGATGGAAATAACCGGATTGGATCTTCTCTCTTCGGTGGAGTTGGGGGGGGGGAGTAATTCGGAAAAATTAGAAAAAATGAGGTATTTGTAACTTACGAACGGATGGTCAGATCTTAATGAAATTTGATCTTTAGAAGGATCTTGTGCTTTAGAACTCTCATTTTAAATCCCGACCAGATCTTGTGACATTGTGGGGAACTGTAGGAGGAAGACAGAAATCTTGGAAGCTGGATATCTTAGAAAACGCTTAGAGTGGAGAGATCGGGATGAAACTTGATTGAAAGAATTAGCACAAGTTATAGATATGTGATTGACATAATTGGAACGGATCCGTTCTATTTAGGGGAGCTGGGGGTTGTTAATTTGGAAAAATTAGAAAAATTGAGGTATTTTATCTTAAGAACGGGTGACCAGATCTTAATGGAATTTGATATTTAGAAGGAACTCATGTCTCAGAGCTCTTATTTCAAATCCTGACCAGATCTGTTGATATTGGAGGGAGTTGGATGGGGAAATCGGAAATCTATGAAAATGCTTATAAATGTCGTAGATACGTGATTGACGTAACTGGACTGGATCTGCTCTCTTTGGGGGAGTTAGGGGATGGGTTTCAGTGTTTTGGCGAGTTTGGTGCTTCTGGACGTGCAAAGACGATGGAAATTGGTAGGCGTGTCAGGGAGCTGCACAAATTGGCTTGATAAAGTCGTTTTCCTCGATTCGAGCATCTGGGGGGCTGAAGGGAGGGGAAAAATTAGAAAAATTGAGGTATTTTTAACTTCGGATCTTAATGAATTTTGATATTTAGAAGAACCCCGTGACTCAGAGCTCTTATTTTAAATTCCGACCGGCATTAAGCTTCTGATTTTCCTTTTCAAACAATCTATTGATTCTTAAAATTTTGGCAGAGCTCATACCATCTGAGCTCTTGGCTCTTGGCTCTTCCGACCTCGTTACAAGTGCCATATGAGCTCTTAGCTCTTGTTTTATTTATAAACTTTAAAGTTGATAAACTTAGAGCTGCTCTGTTTTTGCTTCAAAACACAGAATAATGCTCTTTAAAGATAACTACTGTAATACTGATTTATCTAAAATTTTGTCCCATAAAATATGTAGTTGAGACAAATGAAAGAGAAATCTTTTTGAAATGCTTTTTTGAGTCTATCGGCTTACGCGTTTAATAGGGGTTAAAAGCCATTACGATAGTGTAACTGGAAAGCTTATAATAGAAAGATATAAAAAAACACTTTCGAATTAAAAATATATTTTAAAAACACGAAACTAATAGAAAAAAGTTCAAGTCAAATTAAGCAACTTATAGGCTTAATTTAACTATGTTAAAAGATAGAATTAAAGAACATTTTTCAACAAAATGCGTTGCAGTTAGACTCAGGACCGTACGCAGGAAAGGGTCTGGACCCTAGACCCTCAAAATCGTACAACTTTTATAATGTCCTATAATGTCGACAAAATTTACTGTTTTTCGCAGTTTTGAAAAAGTGGTTTTCCAATCTTCAAAACATCCTACCTTGGGAGAGAAAACTCTGCCTATGTGCCCAGTAAAAATGGAATTGGTAAGTCGAGATTACAAAATGCATCTATGAAATAATACTTGTAGCATTCTTGTCTTGTTCGTGTTAAGCCCTTATTTACACAGCCATGACATCTTTTTTCTAAGTAGTGATGTGAAAAATGAACAGCCTACAGAGACGGTAGTCAAGTGTAAAAATGACAATCAGAAATACTCCTGTATTTTGTGTTAAAACTTGGATCTCACTCTTTCTTCTTCAGGGATTGCTGCAAGAGCTGAAGATCTCAAACATTCCGAAGATAGCAGAAGTTCAATGTAAAAACACTATAGAGGTGAGTACTCTATTAATTGAACTCGCAACTACTCTTTTCTAACCATGTCTTTTCTTTTACGAGCTTCGCTGAGGCTTTATATTTTTCTTTTACAAGGGGTACTATTACTGGTGTTCACATCATCCCTGTCATCTGTTATCCAGAAACCTAGGAGCTTCCCCGGCCTTAGTAGAGAGGAATTCGAAGTTATGTTTTGCTTTATTTCTCTGGCTCTATTTAGTTGAAAAAAAAATTCCTGAATTCTAACTGTCGATTCGAATCTGTTATACATAAGGAATCCGACTCACATGGACCTTACCCTGAAAACTGGGCTTCTTCTTTTTTTACTTTAAGTTTTTGTTTTATTTATCTCGACGTTATCTTCGATTGCATCGACAGCAAAAGTTTAATGTAAAAACACCATAGAGATGAGAGCTCTGTTGATTTACCTCATAACTACTCTTCTCTAACCAAACGTTTTCTTTTACTCTTTCTACGTGCTTTCCCCATACTTTGCATTGGGTTACAAGGGGTGCTGTTAATGGTGCTACTGAACTCTAATGGTGCTATCTGTTATCAAAAAGTTAGGAGCTTCGCTGGACTTTGTAGAGAATCTTCCGAAGTTATATTTTGCCTTGTTTCTCTGGCCCTACTTAGCTGATTAAATAAAATTAGTGTTATTTTTTTTGCAAATTTTATAACTTGCAGCCCTTTCCCCAGGGATTGTGGGGAGCTCATGCAATATCCAACGACATAGTTCTTGGACCCATCTACGGTGTTGAAGAAAATGCCTATTTCGAAATTTTGGTCGGACTAAGAAAGTAGAACGGGGGGAGGCGCTAGTTGCCGTTTATTCTTTTTATTCAAACAAATACGAAGTAGAAATAACAGGGAAAATCCTCATATTGATCATGCCCTGAATATTTGCTCCGATTCGTATATAAATGCAGAAATAAACTTTATTAGAGATATTCTTTTTGGTAATGGATACCCCATTCCTTTTGTCAATAAGATAATTAACCGTAGAATAAAAAGACATTCTTGTAAATCGAAGAAGATATTTCACAATGTGAGGCTACTGATAAGCCCTCAAATATTGTCTATCTTCCGTATATCCCAAAAATCACAACAAAATTAAAAAACATAAAAATAATCTGTATGTAGTTTTTATTAATCATTTTGAAATCATTAATTTCTTGAACTCTGGTAAAGATAAGACCCCAGTTACTCGCCAAAGAAGGTCTATCAAATACCCCCCCCCCGAAATATCTGTCTGACTTGTAAAAAGTAACAAAAAACAACGAGTTTTGATGCGTTTTGTTTTTCTGTAAACCCTCCCGTGAAACCACCCTCACCCCTAGAACAGAAACCCTGGGTACACCCTTATTCAATGGTTCCGCTGAATTTCGAACTAAGCATTAAAATATTCAAATATAAGCTATTAGGGGCTTCTTCTGACCTTCCCTTTTTTGGCATGGAAATGAATTCATCTCAAAATCATTTTTCGGAGACATTTATCAATTCTTTTTTTCTTTATGAAGAAGAAGGTGATAGTTTTGTTGAAGAGAAATAGATATGACGGTCAAGAACTATAGTTTCAAGGTTATTTAAGTTAGTTTGGTACTTATTAAGTAGTCATATAAAAGAAAAGACTTCAAACAATAGTAGGTGGGCGTTAACTATGTCTTTTTCAATAAAATAGTTGAAAATTCTCCTTTGAAAAGAAATGTTTCAGCAAGAAGTAGGCCAAAAGGTTTATCCATAGCATTTGCCTTTCTTTCCAGGGAATAGTCCCTTTTTGAACTGGTTTAGCCCTACTGTTAACAACGTGTGTTTTGCAGCTCAAGAAATAAATTGAAAATACTTATATATCTTCCAATTGACCATGGTGCTAGGCTCTAATTCGCGACAGGAAAACTAGAGGCACTGAGCCTCGGCATGGTAAGGCAAGTAAGACGCAAATTTTTCTTGGAGTAAGAAAAGGCATATGAGGCAGCGGTAGAAATAGGATCGGAATCGCGAATTCTGTACACTTGTGAGGGAATATACTCAATCCCTTCCATGATATAGGCATCCCTGAGACGCATTATTTTTCGATATTCTTACAAATAAATAATAAGCCATTTATTAACGTCAGATGTAAATTTTAGGAATCCAGTTACGATTTTGGGTCCGGAGATGAAGTTAATGACCTAATTCGGCTTGTAAAAGAGATCCGGAATGAGGAGCGTGATGATGCTGTTACTTTGGTATTATTTGCATTTCCTGGAATGTGCTTGATGATTTGAGATGGATTTGAGTCTCCTGTTTGCCTGCTGTTCATTTCTTTTTATCTATTTCTTATTTATTTTGTTGGTCAATACCAAGTGACCGACCAATTTCCAAGGGAACAGTGGGTGATGGACTATCCATGACACAAACAGTTTGCCAAAATCAAAATCAAGAGTCAAAGCAAGAATACAAGTAGTTGCAGTTTTTTTCTGAGTTCGGTTTATTCCCCTTTTGGAACCAAAGGTTTAAAACCAAGTAATGATCACCTTTCCAGGTCCATCGTGAGATAATTTTTTGAAGGAAGGATTTCTAATATTGCTTTTAAATGCTTGATTTTAAATGTAAATGCGTTACTATTTACAAGCCTGAAATCCGTTTGTAAATTCTGGACCCGAAAACGGTGTCCCAAGAGCATGAGACCTGGAAAAAATTTCCCCGCTTGTAAGATCTTCTCTTAGAATAAAATTTTGAATCTCACACAATTTTCTGGAATTCTATGGGGGAGAATGACAAGGACAGAAAGGCTGTAATATAAAAAGAGAGGCAAGCTTGTTGTTTCTGCCAACTCATGATTTGAGTATAATTACTACCCATTTTTCTGACGGGTCTCGTAAGTCAAACCATAGATGGTATTATTATTTTTGACTGCCAAGTTACCAATTTAACAAGTTGTAATTGGGTAATGACAGATTTATATGAGCTTTGAGAAGTTTTTAGTGACGGTGGCGTTATGAAAAGCTGAAACCTAGGTTTTAAACTCCTTTCTCTCATTTGAAATAAGAAAGGTTTACTGGCTAATAATCATTTGACGATTCAGCTAGTGAACTTCAGATAGAACTTAGTACAAACAACTAGCACTTCAGTTAGCAAAGCTGGTTGGTCAACAGGCTGTGAGCAGAAAGCTGTGTCACGCTTTGGTGACTATTTGCAAGTTTAGATCCAAATGTGCTAATTGTGGAAAGTTAATTTAGATAAGATCATCTTTTTCTAACACTTTTTATCTTTCATATTTGTTATTTTATAAGCATTTTCTTCCAAAGAGAAGATGGTTTGACAGCGAAAAGTCCCCTAGTTCTAGCTAAATTAACGTTTCCTTGAGAAAAGCTGGACAAAACTCTTAAACTTTCGAGCTATAGTTTTACTGAAGGGGACTAAGCCTGTTTAACAGAGGTTTCCTGCTTAACCTCTTTTATGATAAATTGTTTTACTGTTCAAGACTCTTGGAGAAAACTACCAAGTTAAAACCTCTGCATAAGACAGTGTAAAATGAACTATCTGCAAATTATGTTTAGGCAAGAAAATTGAATATGGCCAAAACTGATTATAGGAATGATTTCTACTTCTAAACTAAATTATGATCTATTTAATAATCAAAAGAATAACATTTGGACAAATTGGAAGGATCAAAAAGACTGGTGAATTGCATTAAGGGTATAGGAAGTTCTGGGAAAAATATAATTTTTTGTTGTGTTTTGTAATGTCTTCTCTGCTTGTATGCCTTGACCTGGCTGATGAACCAATGGCATGCATGTAATGTACTGCACACCAATGGTTTTGTTTAGGACAGCTCACTCCGAGAGGATGCCCACTTTCAAAAATCGTGTCCACCAAGTGACATATGCCAAGCGAAGTGGAAGATCATCACATTTGGTATAATACGTGCCATGCATGTTACAAATAGGTTAGGTGTAGCAGAAGTTTGCCCTGAATCGTGGAACAGGAGTCACTTTATTATGTACACCAAACGGTGGAGAGAGAATGGGTAGCCACTTGGAGTATTGAGGATATATAATCCAATATAAATAAATGCTTGAAAAAAGCCGGAAAAGGTACAGATTTGTGCATGAAATAAATTTTATTAAAGATTGTATTGGTTTTAGCATAATGTTAAAAGATAGCATATGTCTGTTGCATATCATTTATTGGATTTCCCCCCCCCCTAATTCTTCACTAAATGATTTTTCTAAGAATAATTTTGCTTGAGTTCTCTTGTACTAATTGGTCTACATTTTATTCATTTCTGATGCATTTTAACCTGTAAGTAAAAACCTGTTTTCGTACTTAGGATTATTTAACCCCTCGGAAGTGATCAAACAGTTCGTGGTAATGAACTGTAGTAAGGGGCGACCCGGCTCAATAGTAACCGAAACTCTAAAAAACGGAATTTTGATACCAATAGTTACATTAAAAGAAGTGTATTTTAATGCTTATTTTAAATATATAAGTTTCATCAAGTTTAGTCTTACCCATCAAAAGTTTTGAGCCTGAGAAAATTTGCCTTATTTTGGAAAATAGGGGAAACACCCCTTGCAAGTACTACAATCTTGACGACAATCACACCATCAGATTCAGCGTATCAGAGACCCCTATTGTAGAAGTTTCTAGGTCCTATCTACAAAAATGTAGAATTTTGCACTTTTTGCCAGAAGAAAGATCACGGATGTGTGTTTATTTGTTTTTTTGTTTTTTTTTCGCCAGGGGTGATCGTATCGACTCAGTGGTCCTAGAATGTCGCGAGAGGGCTCATTCTAATGGAAATGAAAAGTTCTAGTGTCCTTTTTAAGTGACTAAAAAAAATTGGAGGGCACCTAGGCCCCCTCCCACACTCATTTTTCCCAAAGTCACCGGGTAAAAATTCTGAGATACCCATTTTATTCACCATAGTCGAAAAACCTAATAACTATGTCTTTGGGGATGACTTGATCCCCCACAGTCCCCGTGGTAGGGGCTGCAAGTTACAAACTTGACCGTTGTTTAAATATACTAATGGCTATTGGGAAGTGTACATGCGTTTTCAGGGGGATTCTTTTTTTGGTTTGGGGAGTGGGAGAGAATTTGAGGGGGGAGTACGTGAGAGGATCTTTCCATGAAGGAATTTTTCATGGGGGAAGAGAATTTCAACGAAGGGGGCAAAGGACTTTCCAGCATTATTAAAAAAAACATGAAAAAATAAATATGAAAAGTTTTTTCAGATGAAAGTAAGGAACAGCATTAAAACTTAAAAGGAACATAAATTGTTATGCATATGAGGGGTTCACCTCCTCGTAATACCTTGCTCTTTACGCTAAAGTATTTTTAGTAATTTCAACTATTTATTCTACGGCCTTTGTGATTCAGGGGTCATCCTTAACGAATTGTGACAAATTTAAGTTTTAGTGTAAAGAGCGAGGTATTGACTAGGGGGTGAACCCCCTCATATACGTAATAAAAATATACGAATATAGAAGTTCGTTACGTAAGTTAATTCTTAAGTTACGTATATTTTTTTTTATTAATGAAAGCGTTCGTAAGAAATTAAAAGTTCTAGTTGCCTTTCTAAGTAATCAAAAAATTGGAGGGCAACTAGGCCTCCTTCTCCGTTCCTTTTTTCTCAAAATCTTACGATTAAAACTATGAGAAAGGTATTTAGCAAAAAAAAAAAAACGCAAATTTCGTTTTAATTATTTATGCGCGGAGAGCCAAAATCAAAACATGCATTAATTCAAAAACGTTCAGAAATTAAATAAAAAAAGATTTTTTAACTCAAAGTAAGGAGCGACATTAAAACTCAAAACGAACAGAAATTACTTCGTATATGGAAGGAGATTTTCCTCCTCAAAGCCCCGCTCTTTACGCTAAAGTTTATTTTACTGTTTTAAAAAGTAGAGTTAAGAGAAAAAGTTAAACTTTAGCGTAAAGAGCGGGGCGTTGAGGAGGAAAATCCCCTTCCATATACGGAGTAATTTCTGTTCGTTTTAACGTCGCTCCTTACTTTCGGTTAAAAAAAACTTGTTTTTATGGCACATTGTATTAACCAAGTGACATATAGCGATCGTAAATTTTGTCGTTGTGTCTGTCGGTCCCGGTTTTGCTACTTTAGGCACTTCAAGGTAAGCTAGGACGATGAAATTTGGCAGGCTTATCAGGGACCAGACCAGATTAAATTAGAAATAGTCGTTTTCCTGATTTGACCATCGGGGGGAGTGGGGTGCAAATTAATTCGAAAAAAAGAAAAATGAAGCATTTTTAACTTAGGAATGGGTGATGGGATCATAATGAAATTTGATGTTTGGAAGGATATTTAGTCTCAGAGCTCTTATTTTAAATTCCGACCAGATCCGGTTACATTGAGGGGAGTTGGAGAGGGGAAACCTAAAATATTGGAAAACGCTTAGAGTGGAGGGATTGGGATGAAACTTGATGGAACAAAATAAGCAGAAGTCCTAGATACGTGATTGACATAACCGGGACGGATCTGCTCTGTTTGGGGGAGTTGGGGGGGAGGTTTATTCGGAAAAGTTAGAAAAAATGAGGTATTTTAACTTACGAAGGAGTGATCGGATCTTAATGAAATTTGAAGTTTGGAAGGATATCGTGTCTCAGAGCTCTTATTTTAAATCCCAACTGGATCCGGTGACATTGGGGAGAATTGAGCGGGGAACCTAAAATCTTGGAAAACGTTTAGAGTGGAGGGATCGTGATGGAACTTGGTGGGAAAAATAAGCACAAGTCCTAGATGCGTGATTGACATAACTGGAACGGATCCGCTCTGCTCTTTGGGGGAGTTAGGGGGGGGGTTAATTTCTGAAAAACTAGAAAAAATGAGGTATTTTTAACTTACGAAGGAGTGTTCGGATCTTAATGAAATTTGATATTTGGAAGGATATCGTGTCTCATAGTTCTTATTTTAAATCCCGACTGGATCCGGTGACATTGGGGGGATTTGGTGGGGGGAGCCTAAATCTTGGAAAACGCTTAGAGTGGAGGGATCAGGATGAAATTTGCTGGGAAAAATAGGCACAAGTCCTAGATACGTGACTGACATAACTGGAACGGATCCGCTCTCTTCGGAGGAGCTGGGGGGAGGAGGGTTAATTCAGAAAAATTAAAAAAAGAGGTATTTTTTATTTACGAAGGAGTGATCAGATCTTAATGAAATTTGATGTTTGGAAGGATATCGTGTCTTGGAGCTCTTATTTTGAATCTCGACCGGATCGGATGACATTGGTGGAGTTTGGGGGGGGACCTAAAATCTTGGAAAACGCTTGAAGTGGAGGGATTGGAATGAAACTTAATGGGAAAAATAATTATAAGTCCTAGATACGTGATTGACATAACCGGAACGGATCCGCTCTCTTTTGGGAAGTTGGGGGGGGGGGGGGGTTTATTTCTGAAAATTTGAAAATGAAGTATTTTTAACTTATTAAGGAGTGATTGGATCTTAATGAAATTTGATTTTTGGAAGGATATCATGTCTCAGAGCTCTTATTTTAAATCCCGACCGGTTCCGGTGAAGGGGAAGCTTGGGGGGCGAAACCTAAACCCTTGGAAAACGCTTAGAGTGGAAGGATTGGGATGAAACTTGGTAGGAAAAATAAGCACAAGTCTTAGATACGGGACTGACATAACCGGAACGGATCTGCTCTTTTTGGGGGAGTTGGGGGAGGGTTAATTCCAAAAAATAGAAAAAATGAGGTATTTTTAACTTACGAAATAGTGATCGTATCTTAATTAAATTTCATATTTAGAAGGACCTCGAAACTCAGATCTCATATTTTAAATCCCGACCGGATCCAGCTTCATTAGGGGGGGGGACTGGAAATGTCAGAAAACACTTAAAGCTGAGAGATCAGGATGAAACTTGGTGGAAAGAATAAGCACAAGTCCAAAATAGGTGACTGATATAACCAGACTGGATCCGCTCTCTTTGGTGGAGTTTGAAGGGGGGAGTAATTCGGAAAAATTAGAAAAAATGAGGTACTTGTAACTTACGAACGGATGATCAGATCTGGATAAAATTTGACATCTAGAAGGATCTTGTGCTTTAGAACTCTCAATTTAAATCCCGACCAGATCCGGTGACATTGATTGGAGTTGGAGGGGGAAACCGGAATTCTTGGAAAACGTAAAAATCAAGGTAACTTACGAATGGGTGATCGGATTTTTATGAATTTTGATATTTAGAAGGACCTCGTGATTCAGAGCTCTTATTTTAAATCTCGACCGGCATTAAGCCTCTGATTTTCCTTTTAAAGCAATCTATTGATTCTTAGAATTTTGCAAGAGCTCATACCATATGAGTTCTTGGCTCTTCAGACCTCGTCACAAGTGCCATATGAGCTCTTAGCTCTTGTTTTTATTTAATAATACAATAGGATGGCTGAGTTTCGCAAATATAAGTAAAATTTATACGCGGCAATCTCACCGAAAGACCCAGAACCAAATCTTACCATCAAATTCATCAGGAAAAGGTGCTATGTTTTGTGACAAATATTGCGGCTTCTTGAGGTTGCTAAATTCCTGGAAGTGATAATAAAGGTTGGATAAGGTGTTATACTTTGGAGCAAAGTGACAAAAGGTATTAAAAGGTAGAGACAGTGGTGCTTACTTTAAAGCAACTCTATGATTGGTTATTCAGAAGTATAGAACTTAGCGGGTTTTCAAAGTACAACACTTGAAGTTTTATCATTACTCAAAACTGAGCTGAGGTGAAATAGCATCCTTAAGTTTAAGCTGCTCTCAAGTTTTACATCACAGGTTAAGGCTTATCTGATATTTTTGGAGCTAAGAAGTGTGTAAAAGTCAATCTAAGAAGGTGCTTGCGAGATTTACATTTTATAACTAATGTTAGGTTTGATTTGGAAATTACGAACTTTGATTATCCCAATTCAGCTCATAAGACTGCAGTCTTGAAAATTATCAACTGCTTATATTTTTTTTTTGCTTTTTAAACCCTTTTATTCTTGGTTATTAGTTTCAAGTGTATAATTCTTAGTTTTAAGTTCCTTTTTTCATGCACGGGATCCATCTCTTTTCGATTTTCCTTTAATCACTCCCGCCCCTCAAAAATAAGCTCCTACTTATGATTCGTTTTAAGTTTTTGTGTTCGTTGGGTATCTTCCTTTGAGTTTGTCAATTTGGTTTAGAAGCATTTGCAAGATTTGTTAACTCGTTGAAACCTTTAGTAAACGGAGAATTGGCTTTCAAATATTGCATAGAGACTTGATTATAAAAAGTTTTTAGTTTAAGGGAAAACAAGTAGTAACTTCAATCTTCTTTCTCTGTGACAGATCGTAACAAAAGTAGAGGAAGAAACAGCTTAGACTTAAACAGTAAGAATGTTTTTTTAAAACATGACGCATGTTTTTGAAGTGCTCAGATCAGGGAAGTCAATGGGAGAGGCAATGTGGGGGATTTTACCCACCCAATGTTTTTTTGCTCCCAGCCAAAGATTTATATATATATATATATATATATATATATATATATATATATATATATATATATATATATATATATATATATATATATATATATATATATGTATATATATATATATATATATATATATATATATATATATATATATATATATATATATATATATATATATATATATATATATATATATATATATATATATATATATATATATATATATATATATATATATATATATATATATATATATATATATATATATATATCACTGCAGGTGATAGATTCTTTAACAATGGTTTCAGCTAAAAGAATTGAGTCTTTCGATTTTGCGACAATGTATACTAATTTATCACTTAATGTAGGGTTTGATAATTTAAAAACTGTTATCAAGAAATCTTTCCTCTTATCTAGTAAAAGGTTCTTAAAAATAGACACTTATAATAAAATAGCTATATGGACAAATTGCTTTAATACTACAGTTAACTTGAGATGTTACAGCTTGGATATGATTTTTGATTTATTAGAATTTGTTTTATACAGTACTTATATAAGATTTGGTGGTGATTTGTACAAGCAAATTGTGGGAATTCCCATGGGGGGGGGGGGAATGCCAGCCCATTTATAGCTGACTTGTTTTTAAGTCAACTAGAATATAAATATATGATGGATAAGAATAATCCAATTAATTTAAAACATGTTTTGTCAAATAATAAAAGATATTTAGATGATATTTTGGTCTTAAATTGTAAGGATTTCATTGATATTTCTAAAAATATATATCCATCAGAGCTTATTCTTGAACCTAGTCATGGCGCTGGTCATGAAGATCATTTCTTAGATTTAAATATTAATATTTGTGATAATAATAAATTAAGTTTTAAAATGTATAATAAAACGGATGATTTTGATTTTGAAGTGATTAGTTTCCCATTCCCTGAAAGTAATATACACTCAAATATCACATATTCTGCGTTTTTCTCACAGTTACTTCGTTATGCAAGGATTTGTAGTAATTATATTGATTTTAAAAATAGATGTAAAATCTTAAGCCAAAAATTGATATCAAGAGGTTTTTCTGCAAATAAATTAACTTGGCAATTTAAAAAATTTAGTTTTCATTATAACGAACTTTTAAATAAATATCAAAAGAATTATCTAGAAATACTTAAAGAAATTTTCGACTAATTTCGGAGGTTCGAGAAATGTTGTTGCAGCGCCATTTATTTTGAATTGTGTTTCTAATTGAGCGGATTTTTTTTTAAAATGAGCCACATGGTAAAGATGAATTCTATAATTGTTTAGTTCATTCAGGTTTTTTGCGTTAATATTTGTGTATAATATCTATTTGTGTATAATATATGTGTTAATATTTGTGATTTGGTAAAATTTATTATATTTAGTTTACCTGCTGTTGCTAAAAAGAGGGATATATTGACAGGATAAGCTTGTTTTGGTGTTACTTGGTTGTTTTACATTTGCTGTTTTTTTTTTCTTTCATAGGCATGTATTTTGGGGGTGATACCTGACACGGGGATGCCATGGATATTCTGTGGTAGCCACAACACTTGGCTGGGTAGAGAATTTAAAGTGGAGAAACCCTATATAGGCCAGTGTATTCTCCTGATGAGCCCTTGTGTTGGGTTGTTGCCTGTGAATTATTTGTCTTTATTATTTTTTCTATTGTTTGGTAAATGACGACTTATACTTATTGACGACATGACTGCCTGTCCATGGATTATTCTTTATGGTTGATTGTGTATGGCTATGCTGTTTGACCTATGTGAGTGTATGGATGAGTAGGGTTAAGGCCTCATTCAAGTGCTGGTCTATATTAATCACTAATTTAGGAAAACAGTCTTCCTTTTCTCCTTCTGTCTCTTTTTTTTTTTTTTTTTTTGTGTTTGTGCTGTTGCATTGGTGATTTCTCTTTTCATGATATATATATATATATATATATATATATATATATATATATATATATATATATATATATATATATATATATATATATATATATATATATATATATATATATATATATATATATATATATATATATATATATATGTATATTTGGTACTTTCATTTAATTTTTTGTGAGTATTTTAATTTTATTTAAAGTTGAATAAGACCAACAAAATTGCTTCCCTTGGATTTTTAGACATATTCTCCCCCTAAATTTTCAAATTAACAACACTGGCTATTCATTTTTGTTGCTGAACTCAGTCACTTATTCATTCATCCAGTTCTATTGTTCTTGAGATTTCTATACAAGTGGGGGGCTTATAATTACGTCTTTCGGTAGCACTACATGAGGGGACACTGAACAATCATGTGTTTTTCGTTGATGCTTCTGTACTTTTTTTGTTCTGTACTTATTTCTTTCACCCAAAGGTGTCCGTTATGTGGCAGACTGATTGAGAAAACACAAATTTATTCTGACTGGATTTTGAAAAATCTGAAATAAACTGAAAAATAAAATGTTTTTCTTTATTTCGAAAACTAAATAGAGAGGTTTTATTATGTTGCTTAGCATCGTTACTGGTTTCTCTGCTTCTGTTACAAAAATTAAGTTTTGTTAGGAAAAATCTATTGCCAGTAGAAATCCAAATCTATTGCATGACAAGTAAGATCAATACGTTTTTCAAGATAGGGCATAATTTAAAATCTTGATTTCTTCTTGAAACGATGTCTAAAAGTTATCCATACCTTTTCAGTCTTGTAAAATTTCAATTTTTCTTGTTAGCTAGAAACCTCATTTGTTTTTTGTTTTCTTTTTTTTGCTTCTGGAAGCATCTGGGCATAAATGACGTTTTGTTTTTACGCTTTTAGCAGCTATATTTATTGCTTTTTATATGTTTTGTTTCGCGCGATGTTTATTTTATTTTGCTTTCTTATTTTATAAATATTTCTAGGAAGGTTCGGGGTTTCTCACGAATGGATTGTACGACGACGATGACGATGGAGATCTGTTTTCGGTATTATTTCCAAAGCTTAGTCTTTTTTTAACGTCTAAAACCTCTAACACAATTTGTTAATACTGAAGCTTAGTCAGTGGTACTTGGCACATAGGATTTAGCTTTGAAGGTGGAAGGGGTCCCTGACAATAGTAAAGCTACCGGAGTTTTCGTTTATTTACGTGTTGACATAATAATATGTAACAAAAAAAATAATATAATAACAATAACATGATAATTATAATATAACAGAAAAGAAGATAGTAATGTAAAAATTGGAGCATATTTATTTTGTTAATATTTCTGTTGTTTGTCACTGTTGCTGTTGGAGCTGCTGAAGAATGGTATAATGTTTTCACTAAAGAAAGGTTTCAAAAGGAGAAGTATTTCTTCCTTTGGATTTCATGTAATCAGATGAAAAAAAAACGTCACTGGCTCAATACTAGATTACTTCTTAAAAATTCATTAACCTGTATGCAATTTCGTTTAAAATAATTGAGATTCTTTATTTTATTTTATTTTTTTTTATTGGTGATCAAAGAAACTTTGTTCATATAGTGATTTATATCCGCTGAAATGGACCAAGATTTTTTTTGAAAAATAGCATGAATAGTATATTTTTGGTAAAGGACTACACAAATCTAGAAAAAGAATCTGAAATGAAAAATATCAAATATGAGTAATTTGGAAAAAACTGAAATTTTATAAAATGACTTACTCGGGCTTACTCGCATTTTATGTGCTTACTCGCAGCTAGAGTTTCTTCCTCCATGCTGCTAAGAAAAGAAAATGAAAAAAATGAAGTATTAGATATGAAGCGACTGCTAAAGCACATTTGTTTGTTTTTTCTTAAACTTTACGTAAATAAAACTGTGGGCACTGCTTTCAGTATACCCTCACATGTAGTCAGATTTTGCTTTTGTAACTGGGGAGAGGCTTGTTTTTTTTTCTTTTTCCGTGTCGTTCGTCACCCACTGATGTTAGTCGTACTATTAATGCACTAACCTGACAAACCTTAAAGAGTTAAAGTCATAGATTAGATATTGTTCATGGTTAAATGTACTTCAAGTCTATTTATTTGTTCTGTACTTATTTCTTTCACCCAAAGGTGTCCGTTATGTGGCAGACAGTGATTGAGAAAACACAAATTTATTCTGACTGGATTTTGAAAAATCTGAAATAAACTGAAAAATAAAATGTTTTCCTTATTTTGGAAACGAAATAGAGAGGTTTTATTGCGTTGCTTAGCATCGTTACTGCTTTCTCTGCTGTTTTCTTTTTGTTGCTTTTTTCACCTGCTTATCGGCTATAACTTAGAAGTGGCAAGAGATACACACTCAAAATTTTTTGGGTATGTTAATAGTAAAACGGTGCGGAAAAAAGTCAGTGAAGTTTTTAAAGTTTCTAATAGGTTTCCAGAAAAAAATGTTGTTTTCTTTAAGTTACACATGCTGCCCAAATAAAACTAGCCTGCTGGGAAAGAAAACTTTCCTAGAACCATGGCAAAAAAAATAAATAAAAAAGGAGCATGTTTAACCATCCTTCTTTGGCAAAATAATGAACGTAGAATTGTGTTGCTTCAGAGTTTCCATGCGTGTTAAATTTCATTCTACAATTTTCATCGAGGCTGAACCTTTTTTTAGGGAGCTCACCTATTTTTTATTATGCAAATTTTTATTTACTAATAGGTTTGTTTTTGAGAAGCTTCAAATTATTACATTTAGAACATTTAGAATAAGTATAAATAATTTATTTGATTGTTGTATTGCTATTCCAGGTGAGGGTCTGGATACTTTCCTTTGGCTGTGTTACTGCTTGTCGATACCTATTGGAAATAACAAAAATGCTTTTTTGAAAAAAAAAAGATAATCATAAAAAAGGAAAAAAAAGGAAAAGTGTCTCATATTTCTTAGAACAGACATGAAGAAGTCGTGATTAGTTCTCAGGACAAAAAAGGGCTTACGTTAAAATTCAGATTTGTCCAGCCCCTACCCAGCTTGAATGGCCAAAACTCTAAATTCAACATCAAAATACACGCTGCAAATGTATAACCTGCTTGTAGCCATTAAATAAAGTCCCCAATCCATCCCGACTGATTTAATCTTAGCCATGGTTGTGACTAAAAAATAAATCATCTGACTCTAGACCAGGGTTGCTAACTGCCAACGTTTCGAGCGAGTGAAAATTGACACCTAAAAAGAGTGATTTTCGCTAGAAAAGACTGAATTTAAAAAATTTGCGCCTGTCTAGCCTCTCACAATATTCTGATCACTCTCACTTCATTTAGACATTACGATAAATCATGTTTTTGCAATTAAAAATTTTAAACATAGTCTTTAAAGTCTTTTTTAAATTTTCTTTAAATAAAAGTAAAAATTCTTCTCTAACCATCATCACAATATTTCCTTTCTTATTCTCGAAGTGCAGACCACAAATTTTCAACTGAATTGTGCATTTCATTGAGAATTCTTCAGTGTCTCCTAGCAAATTTGGAAACCATCAAAGCAGAGGCATAAGGTTGTCTGCATTTCCAGATAAAGCAGCATTCGGGTGCAAGCATTTAAGATTTTGATGCGGCAAATCCTTGTGGTCCATCTACTTACTCATTTATGCACATTTATGTGAAATAGTTAGAACAACTCCCTGGGATGTGATGAACCTTCTGAGCACTCAGTAGGCTGCTCTTCGCCAGGCTTTTCTTGTGGTAAGCTTGCATTTGGCCTCAAGTTCATACAATCAAAGGCAAAAAAATGAGCTGGGGTTAACGAAACTTTGAATGGAACTGCTATGCAAGTTGTTTCCTCTTGTTTAATAAAACACTCGAGCATTGACAAATAAATTTCCCACTAACTCTCAAAAGCCTGTGGAACCGTATTTCAAGTGACTGAAACTCTTTACTTTTTATTTCACGTAAGACAAAAGAAAGAAAGTACTCTCATTGAGGATTCACGCATGACGGCAAGAATTTTTTAAGCCTGTTGTTTTGCTTTTCGATCTCTAGCTATGCTATCTCCTCTGTGATTCGTGAAGAATAAGAGGAGAGGGTTCCACTGCTCCAAGATTCGTTCAAGCGATACTTTTAAGGAAATATGTCACGTACTTGCAATCTCCAGCAACTTATGGTTTTCCGCATGATAAAAACCTTATATGCTTTATGTTCTTCCTGCCATTTTGGACTTTTGTCACATATCCTATGACATCCAGCATGACTTTAATAGACCGATCAAATACAATGCCATACATAGCAGTTTGAAGAGCTCTTAAAAAGACATCCACTCCAAAAGCAGAATTTTTGTATTAGCTTTTGCACTAACCTCCTGTAAAATTCATCCAGAGCATACCAATACACAAAGGAAGTCAGCTAAGTCAGGTGTTAGGTACTAGGTACGCAGAGAGGACTTATGGATCCTCCTAAAATTCCTCAAAAAATATTCGATTTGTTTGTGTTAACCTAACAAAAATTGTTGATACTAATCTGTCTATATGTTACGTGTCAGAGGCGAGACCCCTGTATAAAACCATATTTTCATAATTCACCTTTTTTTCTGTCATTTTGACAGATTAAGGTGCATTCAGAACTTAAGATTAAGGTGCATTCAGATTAAGGTGCATTCATGTCTTGGGCATGTTTCTGGCTGCTCCAAAAAATCTTTACAAAATTTTACAAAAGTAACAAAATACACACTACAACAGTTGTGATTGGCAGAAAGAGTGATTGTCCCTGTCACTCGTGTGAAAGAGTGAAACGGACTAAAAAGTATGACAGAAAACACAGTGCCAACTGACAACCCTGCTCTATACAAACACGGTCCATGGCTGGGGATCTTTGTGAGTGACATATTGTGCGAGCGGGCATTTACTAGATATTAAGTTGTGTGAAAATCTTTTGGGTGGACGTAAGTATGCATAAAGCAGCAAGGGTTGATGGAGCTAGTCGGTGGACATTTCAAATGGCCTCTAAAACAATAACTGAATGCTTCATTTGAAAATGAGGTTCATTCTTAATATGAAGGTTGCAATATTGGTATTTATCTGTTATAGCGCTAATGCTAAGTTCTTCACCAATTGACGCACTGTAGGACCGTCTTCTTCGTTAGTTTCTTTCAGCTTAGCGTGAGACAAGACAAAGAGAAGTGATACAATAGATGGGAAATATATAATTTGAGCTATATATTTGTACGTTAGGGGGGGGGGGTAAAATATTTGGATAATGTGAAGCTAGAAAACAATTCTTACTTCACAATTTACAGAATATTTGTACCCAACACATTTTGCATGCAGGCCCGTTGTGCTTTACCCCACCTCCCTAATGTGCAAATATATAGGCCAAATTTGTTGCTACAGTATTTTATTTTCATCATATTTTGTGATATTTCGTTAGAATTAGTCAAAGGTACATGTTCCACTTAGATGAAGAACTTAACATAGGTGCTATATTAGATAAGTAGCGGAAGATTTAATATTTTCATATGATTTTGAACCTGCATTTTTTTGGGCGTGTTGTTAGATAAAATCTTTCAACCTATACTCTTGATTTCAATCCATATTAAATCAATGCATTCTTATTGTTTAGAATTTATTGACAACTGATATGAACTCCCACCGAACGTTTATTTAGACAATTATGAAATTCACATAATTGACTCTATAAGCTATTAATAGCTTTATCTGTTTTCTAAGAAACAAGTAATAAGTTATAGGCTATATTCCTACACATTTTAAATATTGGATATCTTTTTACTAAACTAATAAAATGTTTTCTGTTAAATACGACTTGTAAACTCAGAACACTTCAGGGTTTTTCAGAATACTTGTATTACGAGAGGAGATTAATTCCCTCACTTAGTCCTTTGTACAAGCATTTTTATGCAAAAGTACCCTTATACGTCTTTTATAGGAAATGTTTTTGATGTTTATGTAGAAAAATGCCTTACAGTTTTTGAGCGATTCAGGGTACTGCATGGATTGGCAGCTATCAGCTCACGCACTGTGAGCCATTTAACTGTGAGCACTGTGAGCACTGTGTCACGCACTGTGAGCACTGTGTCACGCACTGTGAGCACTGTGTCACGCATTGTGAGCACTGTGTCACGCACTGTGAGCACTGTTTCACGCACTGTGAGCACTGTGTCACGCACTGTGAGCACTGTGTCACGCACTGTGAGCACTGTGTCACGCACTGTGAGCACTGAGTCACGCACTGTGAGCACTATGTCACGCACTGTGAGCACTGTGTCACGCACTGTGAGCACTGTGTTACGCACTGTGAGCACTGTGTCACGCACTGTGAGCACTGTGTCACGCACTGTGAGCACTGTGTCACGCACTGTGAGCACTGTGTCACGCACTGTGAGCACTGTCTCACGCACTGTGAGCACTGTGTCACGCACTGTGAGCACTGTGTCACGCACTGTGAGCACTGTGTCACGCACTGTGAGCACTGTGTCACGCACTGTGAGCACTGTTTCACGAACTGTGAGCACTGTGTCACGCACTGTGAGCACTGCGTCACGCACTGTGAGCACTGTGTCACGCACTCTGAGCACTGTGTCACGCACTGTGAGCACTGTGTCACGCACTGTGAGCACTGTGTCACGCACTGTGAGCACTGAGTCACGCACTGTGAGCACTATGTCACGCACTGTGAGCACTGTGTCACGCACTGTGAGCACTGTGTCACGCACTGTGTCACGCACTGTGAGCACTGTGTCACGCACTGTGAGCATTGACTGTAATTTTCAGTCAGCACAGTAGTGTCTTTTGTTTCATCGATTAAAATCGATGGGAAATATTTTTTTAAAGCTCCTCCAAAGCCATATAGTAATTTTCGCTTGTTTGACTTTTATCACAAAGTAGTCAAGGTATTATTTATTTTCCTGTCTGTGATCAATACTAGGTAATGACTTTTTGGTCCAGACAGTGTTTTACTAAAATCAGTTACTGCTATACCAGTTATTGCTTACATCGCTTGCACTTTTTACATTGTTTAACAAGTATCTCAGCGACTTGTGATTCATCATTATTGTTCCAAATTACTAGTATTATACTGATGTTCCTTTGTTTTGAAAAAGGTCAATAATGACTAGCAGATAAACTCTGATCAATTGACTGGTTTTGAGCCCCCAACAATGATTCCACAACGTTTGTTTTGTTAATGTGGCATTTTTTCACACAGAAAGGTAGCCTATGTATAGGTATTTGGGTAAAAATAAATTTGGAAACTTCTGGTTAATTTGAATGCTAGAAATAAAACACAGTTAGCAGAATTCTTTGGGTAATAAAAACGAACTTTTGATTTTGACTGTGGTCAAGTATGGTTCTGAAGCGTGGGCGCTCCAAAAAACGAATAAAAATATACTAGATGTTTTTTCAGAGATATTGCCTACAGGTTGGATTGTTTTGGGTGCCCGACTGACTGATCAAATTTCAAACAGTAGGCTGTACAAAAATTGGGGTTCAATCCTGCTTTTTAAGGCTATAATAAGAAGAAGTTTGAGATGGCTAGGGAACGTTCTGTGGA
Organism: Artemia franciscana; assembly: GCF_032884065.1. NCBI lineage: Eukaryota > Metazoa > Arthropoda > Branchiopoda > Anostraca > Artemiidae > Artemia > Artemia franciscana. The sequence continues at coordinate 16,019,988 of NC_088871.1, read as the reverse complement.
CGAAGGATAGGAGATTGCCAAAAAATTTTCTCTTGAGTCAGCCGTCTAGGGCAAAACGAAGAGCATGGCGTCCTCGGTTCGGGTGGTAGGATGTCGTAAGAAAAGATTTGAGGAAAATGGGAACTTCCTGAAAGGGTGTAAAGAGGGAGGCTTTCAATAGGTCGGGATGGAGGAGGAGCGCGCGTAGCTGTGTCGGCCTCAGGTGGCTTGGTGTTGTGGTGAGCTGCTAGTAGTAGTAGATGGTAGCATAGAGAAACAGATAAAAATGCTTTGACAGTAAATTTTTGCTTCTTTTTATTAGCTTATAATCTCATAAAAGGACCAATTAGGTTTTGACTAATGTGCGTTCATAGCACCGAACAATTTAATTTGGTGCGAATTTCCCGCTTATTTTTTGATAATATGGTTTCAAAACCAATTTCGTTTTAAAAGGTGGGACTGTTTTTCTTCAGGATTGTGCAATAATGTGATTATCTTAATAAAATATGTCACAAAATTAATTAATAAAATTAAATACATTTTCTGATATAAAAGTATAGGCCCGCAATTTTTCTTTTTCTTATTTCTGATAGGTTTCGAATTCAGGCCATATAACGTTCTTTGACTTACTGCTGCCAATTTGATAGGAGACTTCATTTTCATACTAGATACTACTGCTACAACTTCTACTTTTCCCACTTACAACTCATCGCAGCACCAAGCCACTTGAGCCAACGCAGCTGTGCACGCTCTTTCTACACCCCAATAAGTTAGAATATTCATTCTTTACTACCTTTTACTTATTTACTTTTCAACCTCCGACCATGCCTACGAAAGCTATCACATGGTTCAAGTTTTTTTTTAACTTTTTGGCGAAGACTCTTCTTCTGTCCCCCAAGCTGTCGTCTACAGGAGGGTGCTGATTCTCAGATAAGGACGTCTCGATATATCATACCTCTCTGGCGATGCAAGGTGTTGTTAAGGAGGTTGAGTCGACATCTTTTGATGACGAGAGGTAGATTTTCAAACTGGTCACAACGGCTTCTTACTTCGCTTTTTGGAAATTGGAATTCTAGACCACCTGTTGATTCGGAGTATCTTCTTGCAATCATTATCTTCTAAGGCAGTTTGCTATACGCTCACGACAATTTTTGTGGGCTTTGATTAAAAAAAAATTTGTTTGATAATTGTAATGGAATGTACCTAGAAACATAGGGGACATTAGGCTTTGGGGGAGGGCAAGATCCCTTCCAGCATATGTGCAGGGTGTGCCAAGAGTCGTGTTATCTGTTATGTCTAGGAAATGTCTGTCGAATAAAAAAATTAAAAACCTACCGTAGGGTATTTTCGACTCCTTGATAAAATAAAAATTTTTCATAAAAGATTCAGCAAAAATATAGATACATGGCACTAGTCCTTACAAAAAGGCTACATAGCCTGCCAAGGAGGCTTAAGACACACGTGTTACTTAAACGCTAACTCGAGGAAAAAGACCCGGAATTATGAAATAAACAAAATAAAAAATATCATAGGAAAAAAAGAAATACTAGAAGATTTTGCAATGGATTCAATCTTTCGTAGACACATTGTAATTTTGGCTGCCGTAGGCGGTCACACTTTTAGTTGTGCAATTTGTGGAATAATTATACACATTTTATTTTCCATATTTTCGATGTTTGGCTTCAATGTTGGGAATAGCTTGTACCCAGTCACAATGAGATTTCACTAACATCGAGACCCTCGGAATCAATTGATTCCAAACCTATTTGTAATAAAGGTTTAGGTAGGATCACGAGCGAGGCCTAGTTCAGCATTTCCCAAAATGTTGGTGGCGACTCGGCACCAGGTCATAGAAGATTTTTGCTGGGTCGTAAAAATAATGTAAAAACACAGAAAATATTTTTATTCATATTAATCACGTATGTCAGTTATACACTGAGAGGAAAAGTGCGTATTTGTACTCTTTCATGTAGCTTTATTGACTACGCCAACGTGTTGGGGAAGTACCAAATCTTAATGGCTCTAGTATTGTCAGGTGTTGGGAATCTTCGGGATGTTTTTAGTCCATATCTCGATTTATGTATTCTCCAACATCCTTGCCCCTTAACAAACACCATTTATGTTTATCGCCGAATTTTCCTTCGCTGAGGGAAAATGAGAGAAAACCAAGTTAATTCAATTGCTTATATTTTAAATGGATATAATTGTTGTAATAAATAAGGTTTTTAAATTAATTATGTTATTCTTGAATAATTATTTTTAATTTTTTGTGTATGAAATCTGCAAACATATAACAAAACTTTTATTAAACAATAAAATCCTGTTTGAAAACAAATGTTTTTTTTTTGTAAGATACGTGGTAAAAATTTTAAAAACTATAATTGGGTAGCGGTCAAGAAAGTTTTGGAAACGTTTATTTAGGGGAAACCAAACCTTGGTTAATATAAGCTTAGTTGAGGCTCACCAACAGAAGTATTCTGAGGAAAATTCTGATTGGTTAACATTTTTGAAACAACAATTGGAAATTACACCATTGGCTGGACTTAAAATTTCAGTACACTCTCAACTCTGGTTACTAGCATTCGCAAATATCAAGTTTATGGGCATTAAGACTGTCACTTTTGTAAAAATATCCTTGTGAAGTTATTCCTCCAAATCAAGTAAATCTAGTTAAGTAAAACAGTCCGCATGATATTAGCAAGTATTTTAGAATGTTTTAAAGTAGTTTCTAGAATCTTTTAGTGTTTTCTATCTTAAAACAACATCTAAACAACATCCATCTTCCTTTAAAAAATTATCGTTTTGAGTTATTTTGGTTTTGAAAAATATGATTGATCTGAACTGTCATGCTCCCACATTAACTTAAAAAGTGCCATCTTCCTGTTAGAATACTTGTAGGGGATCCCGAAATCATCTGATTTTCAACGTTCATAATTGGTTATTTATGTTCGTAAAAACTCCGTATCTTGGCTGTTAAAAAATATTCCCTCTCCTTTCCTCAACGGAATAAGTTGACAAGAATGTCTTTGTTTTCAAGCCCTGTCCTGGGTTCCCACTAATGCAATTTCACGCAAAAAACGGTCTTTCTTGCGTTATCCGTTAAATCTCCTCTGTTTTTGCTTCAAGTTTATCCGTTATTCTGAATTGAAAGCTTCTTAGAAGCGTAATCGCAAGTAACTGAGAAACTAATAATGTTTATCAGAAATTTTCCATTTATATTTGACAAGGAACGTAACGGTCATGTCCCTTAAATCCAAGATTTTAATCTTCAAGGGCTCTGGAGACATCTCCAGGGAAATGAACATATAAGATAAGAATTATATTTTTAATCAGGAATAGCTAACCAAGGCTAATGCAAGTAATCCCTTTAAATATTTTGCTTGGCTTCTAGAACTTGATTTAGCCTGTTCCCACGCATATTCTGTTTAAATATCTCAATATTTTTGCTCTTCGATAGCTGCAGTGAACTGTTTCTGTGTGAGTAGTTTTGTGATTTTCTTACATCCGCGATACGTTGGTAATTTTGTGTTAAAAATTTGCTTCAATGGGAACCAAGGTACATTTTTGGCTTATTATGCTGCTAAAATCTCTGTCAGTTTTTCATGATTTCCAAACGTTAGATATATATATAACAAATGCAATGCTAGTATGCTTTTGTGCAATTCCGAGAATGCGATAGATTCGGCGATAGGAAAGTCTTTATATTGAAAATGTATATTTTTCTGACAACAGTTCACTGAGATAGGGGCCCCTAAGAACTGAAAATCTCTTGTGTTACTGTCCTATGATTTGGCTCTAATTGACCCTGTTCAAGTTATATATTAGCCCTGCCCATGTGTTGAGCGCGTATAGGCTATTATCTTTGGCTGAAATATTATCAAAAATTTAAATTAGCATCTAATCGTAAGAAATCTTATTTAGTAGATAGTCTTCAGGATTTCACCTTTCGAATTTAGGCAAAATCCTAGTGAGCCAAAATGAAGCATAACAATTAGTTTAAAGTTTCATTTAAAGTGTTAATGACACAAATACTGCGAATTAAAAATCTATTTATTTAAAAATCTATCCGACAGACTTCGTCAAAATTAATCAGATGGACGGCACCAGTTAGGTATTGTGTTAAAGTTCGATTGGGACAACACTGATTTGATCCTTTAAATTTGACCCTTTAATTTTTAAATTTGACCCTGTATTGAGTTAGGAGTTTTTGTGCATAAAACAATTTTTTTGTAAGGGTATTATCGCTTTGACATTGGACGTTCCTTTGAAACGGGATTTCCTCTGTTTGCAGAGTCTTAATTAAAAGTAAAGAAGCAAGATCTTATCTGTCAGACCAAAAACTAGTAAAACTAATTAACAAAAACTGATAATTACCTGGATCATATTCCTTAAACTTCTAGCTTCGACCATTAACATACTTTTGCGAATATCAAAATATTTTAAAAGTAGCTGTCTACGAAGGTTATCTAGTTCAATCATTAGGCATTTTGCCAGTCTTTAGATATTGTGTTTCAGGGCCGTATCCTGTATCTAGGTTTTTTTCAGAATGGGGGGGGGGTACAAAAGAAACGTTAAAAAACGCATAAAAAATTTATTTGTATGTATTTTTGATATTGCAAGATGGACAGAAATTCCGGGGGGGGGTCAAATCTCATAACCCCCTGAAAACGGCTCGTTGTGTGTCCGCTGTATTTTGAAGATGAAGCAATGGAGCTATTAAACTTTTCAAAGTTCAAAACAAACATAAATTTTTCTGTATTTATGTTTAAATACAGGGCAAAAGAACTCCTGTATTTTGCCCTGAAGTTTCACCAGTGCTTTAATGAAAGTATTCAGAATATATATATACATATATTTGATTGTGTATGGCTATGCTGTTTGACCTGTGTGATTGTATGGATGAGTAGGGTTAAGGCCACATTCAAGTGCTGGTCTATATTAATCACTAATTTAGGAAAACAGTCTTCCTTTTCTCCTTCTTTCTTCCTTTTTTTTTCTTTTTTTTATGTGTTTGTGCTGTTGCATTGGTGATTTCTCTTTTCGTTACATATATACTAGCCGTTAGGGTGGCGCTTCGCGCCACCCCAACACCTAGTTGGTGGGGGTGCTTTGAGAACCCCCCCCCCCCAGCCCCCAAGCGCGCGTAAGTCGTTACGCGCCGTTGTAGTTGTGTCCCTATGTCCCACCTGTGAATATAGATAGATATATACATATATATATATATGTTTTTAACTACGTAAAACTTGCGAATATACAACATTCTTTGATGTCCCATTGTCTGTGCATATAAATAGATTGTCAGGTTTACCGACTCTTGAACATGCAACATATAATGGTCCATGGGAAAACAATCCGTATTCAGATCTGTACCTCATGAACCCCCCCCCCCAGCCCCCCCGCGCGCGTAAGTCGTTACGCGCCGTTGTAGTTGTGTCCCTATGTCCCACCTGTGAATATAGATAGATATATACATATATATATATATATGTTTTTAACTACGTAAAACTTGCGAATATACAACATTCTTTGATGTCCCATTGTCTGTGCATATAAATAGATTGTCAGGTTTACCGACTCTTGAACATGCAACATATAATGGTCCATGGGAAAACAATCCGTATTCAGATCTGTACCTCATGATTCTAATGATTGCCCCTGAGCTTTGTTGATGGTGATTGCTAATCGACCATTCCCTGTGTCGCCGTCGTCATTTATATATCCCCCTGTGCCCCCGGCGTCCCCGTTGTAGTTGTGTCCCTGTGTCCCGGTCGTCATTTATATTCCCTGGGTCCCGGTCGTCATTTGTGTCCCGGTGTCCCAGTCTGTGATTTCTCTTTGAGTGTCCCGGGCGTCATTTATATTCCTTGTGTCCCGGTGTCCCGGTCTGTATATACATTCGTTTTTGAATTGGTCTTTTTTTAGTTTTTAGTTTTTTACCTTTTTTTAGTTTTTTAGTTATACCTCATGATTCTAAAGATTGCCCTTGAGCTTTGTTGATGGTGATTGCTAATCGAACATTCCCTGTGTCCCCGTCGTCATTTATATATCCCCCTGTGCCCCCCAGCATCCCTGTTGTAGTTGTGTCCCTGTGTCCCGGTCGTCATTTGTATCCCGGTGTCCCGGTCTGTATATACATTCGTTTTTGGAATGGTCTTTTTTTAGTTTTTAGTTTTTTACCTTTTTTTAGTTTTTTTAGTTATACCTCATGATTCTAAAGATTGCCCTTGAGCTTTGTTGATGGTGATTGCTAATCGAACATTCCCTGTGTCCCCGTCGTCATTTATATATCCCCCTGTGCCCCCCGGCATCTACGTTGTAGTTGTGTCCCTGTGTCCCGGTCGTCATTTATATTCCCTGTGTCCCGGTCGTCATTTGCATCCCGGTGTCCCGGTCTGTATATACATTCGTTTTTGAAATGGTATACGATGAAATAAATTTTTGTATTTTTCCCCTTTTTTTCTTTTTATTTTTTTTTTATTTTTTATTTTTTTTTTAGTTTTGTTTTTCTCCTTTATTTTTCTTTTTTTTTCTTTTTTTTCTTTTTTAGTTTTTTTGTAGTTTTTACTTTTTTTTAGTTTTTTTTTAGTTTTTTTTTACTTATGTCCTGGTCGTCATTTATACTCCCTGTGTTCCGGTCGTCATTTGTGTCCCGGTACTTTGTTGATGGTGATTGCTAATCGAACATTCCTTGTGTCCCGGTCGCTTTCTCTTTGAGTGTCCTGGTCGTCATTTATATTCCCTATGTGCCGGTGTCCCGGTCGTCATTTGTGTCCCGATGTCCCGGTCTGTAATTTCGTCAGTCGAAAACATGACGTCAGTCGACATACAAACATGACGTCACTCGACAGACACACACACACACACAGACAACTTATTTATATATATATATATATATATATATATATATATATATATATATATATATATATATATATATATATATATATATATATATATATATATATATATATATATATATATATATATATATATATATATATATATATATATATATATATATATATATATATATATATATATGTATATATATATATTATATATGTTACTTCCTGATTAATTTTTGAAACATTTGATGTAAATTCGACGTTCAAACGTCGGCGTAAACGGTGAGGGGTTGACCGACATGATCAGAGTCTAGAAACATCAGAGGTAATCCCTTTAAACGCGTGATACCGATACGCTCGACACCGATACGCTCGATATTGATGCGCCCAAAATCGCTTAAGCCTCGGGGGCTAGCTGCCCTGCAAAATTTTTGGTCACTTGAAAAGGGCACTAGAACTTTTAGTTTTTGTTGGAATGAGCCTTCTGCCGATCTTCTAGGATAGTTGGTTCAATCCAATCACTCCTAGGGATGGGGGAAATGAACACATCTGTGATCTTTCTTCTGAAAAAAAGAATATGAAATTCCACATTTTTGTAGATAGAAGCTTGAAATTTCCACAGTAGGGTTATCTAATTCGCTGAATCTGGTGATGAGATTTCCATTAAGGTTCCTGGACTTTAAGGGTTGCTTTCCCCCTTTTTTAAAAATCAGGCATATTTTCTGAGGCTCGTATCTTTTTTCTTTTATCTTGTACCTTTTACTATTGAACCGCGTCACTCCTTACTTACAGTTCTTTATCACAAAAAGTACTGTTTTATTCCAATTATTTATGAGCTGCTGGCCTTTGAACGAACAGCTTCGCCAGTATTTTTGAACTTTTTAAAAATTTAACTTCTCTCTCATCTAGTCATACCATAATTGGCAGATATTTTAAATAACAATTGCATGAAGGCAAATAGTTTGATAACAAAAACTGTTTGGCAAAGCGATTACCCTTCAAAGAGTGAACTTCGATAGAGATAGCTTGCGGTGTCCGCTATATCATAAAATATCATTAAAGAATGCTTGAAGAGACGTATTAAATGTATGATAGATTGAAGCGTGCATAGAAAGTTTTAATTTGTAGAGATTACACATCCTATTTTTGGCAATTTTTTGTCGTTTCATTACAAGGGTTTTCGAGTTTTTTGATATTTGAGAATTTGAATAACAGAAAAATATTTCTTTTTCTTTGCTGCTATTCACACGGATTATATATTTTGTGGTTTATAGCGAAAAATCAGTTTGAAACATTTGTTTTACTACCAAAAATACGTTTAGTTCAATTCTAAGATGTGAAATAATACTAATATTTTTTTTGGACTCCTTTCTTGTAACTCTTACGTTTATGTAGGTAGCACAGTTTAACTGTAATCGACTTATCTCCATAAGAAAAGCCAAAAGGGCTTGTTTGACATTTCAAAAATATAAGAGAGCAAGTGTCAGATTTTGAGGCTGTCTGGAAAGGATTAAAGCCTAAAAATTTACAATGATACGCAACAATAAAACGAGGCATCATTTTAAGTAGGCTTATACGACATACATAAGGCAGGCATAAGCTAGAGGTGCTTAAATTTGTTCTGCCATGAATATTGATTGTATCTTAGGATTTGGAAAGATGAATATGTTCTTTTTAGGATGAGATTAAATATTAAGAATAGAGGAGTGGCTGGGGACTCTGTTCACCTCCGATACTTAACCGAAGGGTCTGCGTGGTCCGGACTCGGAATACAGAGCTCTATTACTACTGCTACTACTACTAAAAACTCACCGCAGCACCAAGCCGCCTGAGGCCAACACAGCTACGCACACTCCTCCTTCATCCCAATCTATTCAAAGCATCCCTCTTTACATCGTCCTAGGAAGTTCCCATTTCCTTGAAATCATTCTTTATGACATCCTCCCTGCCAAGACGAGGACGACCTGCTTGCCTGTGTTCTGCGTTCTGCAGAACGTGCCCTAGCCATCTCAAACTTTCATTCATTATAACCCTACAAAGCAGGATTGAACCAATTTTTCGTACAGTCTACTGTTTGAAATACGGTCAGTCAGCCGGGTACCCAGAAAAATCCGTAGGCAATTTCTCTGGAGAACATCTAGTAAATCTTCATCCGTTTTTCGGAGCGCCCATGCTTCAGAGCCATATTTGACCATTGTCATCACTGTACCTTCCAATATTCTAATCTTGGTTTGCACACTTATCTTCCTATTCTTCCAAGCTTTCATTTAACTGGTGAAAAAAACACCCCAAGCCTTGGCTGTTCTACTTTTAACATTTTCACTGTTTCAACCGTCTTTACTAATAAACTACCAAAATAAGTGAAGCTGCCCACCTGATCAACCTTTTCGTTACCCAATGTCACCTTTTCATCTTCAGTTATTCCTAGCCTTAGTGATTTAGTTTTCTTAATATTCATTTTCAGACCTAGTCTAGAAACTTGAACACGCAAAACCTCTAAAAGTTCTTTCATTTTCCTTACACTTTCATCTAGGATGCTTAAATCACCAGCATAATCTAAGTCCAAGAGAGCTTTTCCTCCCCATTTGTTTCCATGGTCTCCCATTGCGTTTCCTGTGCTCCTTAAGAAAAAATCCATCAGAATGATCCATATAAAGGGAGATAGAACACAACCCTGCTTAATTCCCGATTAAATACAAAACCAGCTGCTAACCTCATTTATTACCTTAATCGCAGCAGTGTTATTCTCGTACATAGCACTAATCACTTTAATGTATGTGTCTGGTATACCATACAAGGGTAAGACCTTTGCTAAAGCTCTTTTATCAACAGAATCGAACGTTTCCTCATAATTTATAAATTTGAGGACCAAAGGTGTTTGGCAAAGAAGGTACATATCAATTATTAACCTAAGAGTGAAAATGTGGTTGACACATCGTCTATATTTTCTAAAACTGCTTTGTTCTTCTCTTAAAACTTTGTCTACAGTCTCTCTTAGTCTAAAAAGTAGCATATTACTAAGTAATTTGTTACTACCAACAGAGACCAAACTAATGTCTCGATAATTACGACACTCACTCTTACCACCTTTCTTACACAGTGGTTTAATTTAGATTATCCTAAAATCATTAGGTACTTCCCCCTTTTAAAAAATCATATTTATAATCTTCAGTAACTTAATTCTAACCTCAGAGTCACCATATTTAAGAAACTCATTTACCCCATTATCAGCACCTGGGGCCTTATTATTTTTTAATTCTTTTAGTACTATCGCTTATTCTTCCTCACGAAACAAATCCTTCTTCACACACAAGGGATCACAAACTTTTTCATTTTCCTCTACATCTTTTCCTGTAACTGTATCTCGGTTTAGCACACTCTCAAAACGTTCCGTTCATCTCTCTTTAACTCTTTTCTTATCACTAATTGTGCCCCCTTTCCTATCTTTAACTGGGACTGGTCCTGATTGACTACTCCCTCTCAAATTATTAATACGCCAGTACAATATTTTAGTATTATGCCAGCTAGCTGCCTCTTCGAGATTCTTGGCAATTTTATCCATGGCCTCAACTTCACACCTTTTTAGTTTATATTTTAATACTTTCTCCACTTTCTTTTACATTCCCTTCGTTTTCATATGATCTATCACTCAGATAATTTTTGTACAAGCCCCTTCTCCTCTCTATCAAACATGAAGCTTTTTGACTAATATTCCTAGCTGTAGTCTTAACTTTCTTCTCTAAGACACCATTAGGATCTTCGCAAATTGGTTTCCTAAAATTATTCCAACCATCTTCCGCATTGTCAAATTTTAAACTCTCAAGTTTAGTACTCAACTATCCCTGGAAACTTTCTCTCACATTCTCATCATAGAGTCTAACAATATCATAGCTTCCTGGGAGGTAGTTACACGTCTGAAATTTCGGCTTTCTATTAACCTAGACACTACTAGATGGTGATCTTTACTTTTAACATCAATAACAGCACTAGTATATACCCTAGTATGTTGTATTGATCCTGCTAGTCTTCGGTTTACTGTAACATAATCAACAAGGTTTGCTGTCCTACCATCACGTGAATTCCATGTCAACTTATGGCCCATTTTATGACCATGCACTTGGTTACAACTAGATTGTTATACCTACAAAATTGCAGAAGTCTGATCAATTACCGTTTTCTTATCCTACACCAAATATACCGAGGGTAGGATACCATCTATCCCTATTTCTACGGACCTGGCTGTTAAAATCTCCTAGTAAAAACACCATATTTCCAACCGGGACCCTGTCTATTTGCTCTTGTAACTGTAAGTAAAATTTGTCTGATTCACTAGTATCTCTGTCAGTCGGTTCAACAGTGTCATATACTACTATAAATGATATTCTGAACTTTTTAGTCATAAAATGAGCAATATAATTTTATTCATAATACCTTCCTAGTCTAAACAAGACTTAGCAGCTTCCTTATTCATCTTCAGCCCCACTTTCTGTCCATGTACTCCATCCTTCCTGTCTGACTAAACAACCAAAATCATTAGGCCTCAACACTTGTGCGGCATATAACTTTCAATATTCAAAAACAAAAATGGTGCTAAGTTTCACATAAAAGAATCCTAACATCAAATAGTTTTTGTATTATGACGCGAAAATAATAATATGTACATGTAGTAATGCTACACATAAGTTCTATGTAGCAACCGTCTATTATGTTTTCCTGTAAATATTTACGAACAAATGCACCTCCACACTAAAGTATCACTTCTGCAACTGGAATACTATGTATAGGTCTACATATTTTCGGTAGTTTAAGACCCATTGGCTTGATTTTATTCTTGTTTTAGGCCCCTCTTTTGGCAAATTTTTGTTTTGGGGAGTAAAATTTCTAGTCCTGTGGCCAAGGATATAAAATTTTCATTATCTGTTATATTGAATAAAAAAGAAAGGTCCTTGGGATCGTTAAGTCGTTTCAGATAGAATGCCTGCGCTATTCAATTTCCAACAAAATATATCATCCTCGCAAATCTGATTCAACTTATTGATAGACTTTTCCACTTGAAATTTGTCCTTTCTGTAAGTTTGGGTCTTATCCCAAATATCCTTGAATATCCCTAAAAAATATCTCGACAAAAATATCAAGATCCTTAGTTTAACTTTGTATTAGAAGCCAACATTTCTTCAAAGATTTATTTACGACTGAGTGACTGATTTATTTATTTACACAAAAAATAACCATTAGTTATAACGACCAGGAGGATAAGGTAACAAAGCGCCTTATAAGAGATAACCGCAACGAACATTTTCAACATGAAAATCATAATTTTCTAATGTCAATATTGTTGTGAAAATTCACCCTTTACTTTCAATTTGGCCTCCAGAACTCTCTGGAAAGTGCAATTCGAAATATGCATTCCTGTTTACGCACCTTCTAGGCAGCAAATATTCAGATATGAAACTAATCGATATTATTTTATATATCAGTTGCAAGTGACTTTTTAGTGATATTTTTTTTTGTGGTGTCAAAATTGCTATGTGAATATTTATTATTTAATGAATGCATCTTCCTTAGGACGATGACTATGGAAGTGGCGACAAATCTCCTGGACTAAGAATTCCTCAAGGACCTCCACCGTTACCACCTCCCCCTCCGAATCCAGTTGGACTTGATGGTTTAGGTAACAAATGATTTATCCAGGTTTTTTAAATTTGCTGGCTTCCGGAAAATATAGCTTTTTTACACGCTTCCTCAACAAAAGAAAATATTCTGTTTATTTAATATTATTTCTGTCGCATGTCTATCTTATTTGGCAAGGTGTTCCAAATTAATCGAAATGTAAAGATTAGGAAAACTTAGTTAATAATTCAAGAATTTCCTGCAATCTTTCTGTAGGATTTGTAGAATATACATATTTTTAGTTTTCTATTTTTATGGATCTAGGCCCACTAAAGTGGGCTGTGCCTATCTTGCCAAGCTATACCCAGTCATAAGTGGTAATTGGAAAAAATCCAAGGAATAATTTTGTTGCAAGAAGTTACAGGTCTGATAGACAAAAAAGGGAGTTTATGCCCAATTACCTAAACTCTTACGTACCTCTTCTTAAAAAAAAAAGTGAGAAAAGGGTGACAGTGTCGCTTTTTAGAGGACACTCCCAGATATTTGACCCCTCTGTACAAGTATTTGTTCAGTCATTAAGTAGAAAAATTTATCTTGAGGTTTAGGCTTCTCAGGGGCAGGATCATATTTGGTGAGCTTTGCGCATTAAAACTTCTTTAAGATCTCTACTGGAAACAGAGGGACCATTTTTAGACCAATTTTATTGATGTATTGAATCTTTTGTAAGTGAAACTGCAACAAATCGAAGGCTTGCCCCCCCCCCCCCCCCAAAAAAAAAACAAGAAAAATGTATTAGTAAGAAGAAATTTGCTAAGCAATTATAGGTAGCGCAATAGCGCTGCCTAAATAAAGAGTGATGTGGGCATAATGTAAGTAAGTAAGTAAGTAAAATATTTATTACCCGTATTTTTCACATGGAACAAAACGGAGTACAATGAAAAAACAAATAAAAGAAAAGAAAAAAAAAGAGAAGAAAAACGGAGAGAAATTTAAGACACAACATGGAAAAATACATAATCAAGAACTGTAGAAATGTTTAAGCCAGGGGTGGTTCCATTTTGCCTGGAAATTAGAAATCAACCGGTTTACCGCGATACTGGGGTCTGCAATCCTATGTTTATCAATCATATATGTATTTCTCGTCCACAAGGGGCATCGCAGCAGGAACTTCGCGAACCTAAAATAAAGGAACCCCCCAATGTCCATCATTTTCCCAAAAACATCCAATCTAAGTTTTGAGATGGCCATTTTGGTGAGTATAGTTGAAAGATCCAGTAATTATGTCTTTGAGGATGTTGAGGATTGTTCGTATATAGCGTATGCAATTGAGAAAATTGGGCATGTTTAACATTTACTCTCCAAAAGAAGAAAACTATTAGGGTGAGCCCGTCAAAGAATGTTGAAGGGAATACTTTTTGCGCATATGGGTTCTGAAAAGGGCATGACTCCGGAATGACTGAATATATTAATTTGGAAATTTTAGGAAATGAAAAGGTAGATGATCAATTGACCAAATGGCAACATTTGCCCGCTATTACTGCTACAACTACCGCTATTATTTCTGCTGCCGCTACTACTTCCACTACCACGACAAAAACTACTGCTTTTGCAGCGAGTACTGCCAATACTGAGAATATTGTAACGAACATCTGAAGAAATTTTTAGGTGATGTCAAATAGAAATGTTAAGTTGAATTAAATCAAAACCTACTATATGCCTATAGACTGTCTAAATTTTTGCAATATTTTTGGAATGACTTACTGTATCAAGGTGAAACTTCCGGCGCATCATGAGGGGGATGTCTAACTTATCAAAAGGCAACTTGTAGATTCTTCTACTTCTATTAATACTGCTGCCTACCACTTATACTACAACTACTAATACAACACTATTACTGCTACTACTTCTCCTACTACTGTCACTACTACTATGACACTGGTACTATTAAGGCCAAGCGTATGAAGGTGAAAATTTGACGGAATATTAAGGAGAAATTTGAACTGAATTGAGACACACAATGTACATGCAGATTGTCAAAAGAGCATGTCTCAAAAATTGATTCGGGTATTAGGTTGGAACTTTCAGAGAAGGCTTAAAGAGGAAGATCAAATGACCAAATGTAGTATATGCATACTACAACTAATGCTTCTACCACTGCTACTTTTATTGCTGCTACTACTATTACTACTACTTCTACTACTTCTATTGCTGCTACTACTATTACTACTACTTCTACTACTTCTACTACTACTACTACTACTACTGCTACTACTACTAAGGTGCCCCAACTTCTATGTCAACTGCAACTATTTGTCAGGATAAGAGTATTGATATGAAAATGGCATTAAAGAAGGGTCAAAAGGGCGCATCAGTGATATTTTTGGAACGGCTTACAGTATCAATATGAAAGTTCCGGGGTATCAATAAGGGTATGCTCAACTATGTATGCACACACAAACACACAAAACACACACACACGCAACTCACATACACACACAACACACCCACACAAAACACAACACACACAACACGCACACACACACACACACAACACACACGCACAACACACACACACACACATACACACACAACACATACACACACACAAACAACAAACAACACAAACGCACACACACACACACAGCAACACACACGCAACACATACACGCACAACACAACACACACACACACACACAACACACACACAACACACACACACACATACATACACACACACACACACACACACACACACACACACACACACACACACACACACACACACACACACACACACACACACACACACACACACACACACACACACACACACACACACACACACACACACACACACACACACACACACACACACACACACACACACACACACACACACACAAGACACACACAAGATATTCACTAGGCACACACAAGACTCTCACAAGACAGTCAGAAGATACATACAAGACACACACAGACAAGCACAAGGCACATATGAGACACACAAGGCACACACACATACAACAAACACACACTTACAACAAACACACACATACAATACACACAAAGCACACACAAATACACACACACACAAACACACACATATGCAAAACACACACAGCACACACACACACTCCCATAAGACATACACAAGACACACATAAGACAAACACAAGACACGCACAAGTCACACACAAGACTCTCACAAGGTACATGCAAGAACGCACAAGACACACACTGACACACACAAGACAAACACAGACACACACAAGACGCACTTAGACAGACAAGACACACACAATAGACACACAGACACACACAAGACAAACAAAGACACACACAGAGAGACAGACATAGACAAGACACACACAGACACATACAGGATACACACAGACACACAGAAGACACACACAGACACATATTGCTTCTCTGCAAATAGGATTGATATGGATTGTCCACATCAATACTCGGATTTGATGTGATCAGGTAGATAGTGTTTGTCAAAATATGTGGTAACTGGCAGCAAAGACCTTCGGATGACAGACATAAAAGAGAGAAAAAGAAATAAAGCGTATATTGTTTTATAAGGATCGGAGAAACATTGCTTTGCCCCCCTCTTAATCCACAGTTTGATGTCACCTTGCCTCTCCCGCAACAAAATTGTCCCTGAAAGTCTTAGCTTGGTTCCAAAGTCCTGAGCTCAAACAATACAAACTCACCAAAACTCACTGACGTTAACTCACGAAAATACAACGGGGGAGAGACCGAATGTATTTATGTAATTGGGGGGGGGGATTAATTCTGTTCTTTGTTTAGATTTTTTTAAATGAAATTCTCAAAAAGCAGCATTTTTCAATGAAAACACCCAAAAAAGTATTTTTTGTCTAGGGAGGGGGAAATGATCCCCCCTCTCCTAATCCAATTCCTCTAAATTCATAGCTACACAAAAGGGGCTACATTAACACAGGAAGTTCTAGGGTTTTCCCTCGGGAGAGGCATAACAACCCTGTTTAGGTCACTTTGCTTAAGAAAAGGAGGAGGTATTCAAACAAATCTATTGTGCTAATAGCGGACTTCCCCTTTCCCCGTGTGCTGCTGTTTTCTTCGATTTTTTTTAAAGACTTGTCTCGTATTTTTTCTCCCTTTTTCGCCAAGAATGAATACTTGATGGCTAATCAAGTAAATTATTATTGGGTACGGATTTTATCTTTCTTTCTATCTTTTTCTTTTAAACATAATTGCTTTCTAAAAAATAACCATTTGTGAAAACCATTGACTCCGAAAATGTAGGTTTGTGTTTTCCTGCCGGGCAACTGCTGCAACTAAAACACATTCAAACGTAGAACTAAAATTTTTGAAGAGGTTCTTTTCATTTACGTGTACCTTGGGTGGTCTTCAGCCCCAGACTCTCCATCCTCCAACTAAATTCCGAGATTTTTAATACTCTTTTTGTATATAATTTGCCAGATTTTATTTGTTTTTGTAATCCCTACCTTTGCCTAAAATAGAAGTTAACTTCAAATGAATTCATGATTATGTGCCGGAATCAGTAGTGTGTATTTTTTATTTTTATTTATTTTTTTTTAAGCCGGCCAATTTTCTTCTATTTTGCTTCTACATGAAACATTATCTTTACTGAAATAGCGACGAAATGCTACTTAAATAAAATGATCTTTAGTGGTAAACATGATAGTCTACGAGCCTGAGAATATTTACCTGATTTTTTAAAAAGGGGAGAAACATCCCCTAGGAGTCGAAGAATCTTTGAATGAAAATCGCACCATCAGATTCTGTGTATCAGAGAACCTTATTTAAGAGGTTTCAACCTCCTATCTGCAGAAATGTGGAATTTTCTGTTGTGCCGGAAGAAAGATCACGGATGCGTGTTGTTTATTTCCCAGAGGTGGTCGTTTCAACCCAGTAGTCCTAAAATATCGGTAAAAAAGTTCAATCAATCGGAAATTAAAAGTTCTAGTGTTCATTTTATGGGACCAAAAAGATTGGAGGGAAACTAGGCCCGCTCCCCGCCCCTTTTTCCCAAAATCGGCCGATCAAAATTTTATATAGCCATTTTGTTCATCATAGTTGAAAGGCCCTCTAACTATGTCGTATGGTAAAACATACCCCCCCCCCCACAGCCGTAGGGGAAAGGTCTTTATGTTGTAAAATTTGTCCATTGTTTACGCGTAGTATTTGTTATTGGGAAGTGTGCATACATTTTCGGTTTGGGGAGGACAAATTTCCTGCGGGGGAGTTTTCCGCGAGGGAATTTTCGATTGTGAGGGAAGTTTCCAGAGGGAGAACTTGTCAGGGGAAATTTTACACTGAAGTGATTTGCCAGAATTCTTCTACAAAATTCTTTTTATATGTCTTGCTTTGTCTTTTTCGTCTCAATTTTACGCGTGGAGTTGTTAAGGGTAAATGTCTGGTAAAATTTCACCTGGATTGAATTGTCTAGATTATATTTCTCTGTAGAGGGAGATTTCACCGTAGAGACGGGACCAGATATTCTTTAAGAACGACTCTTTAAACACAAGGGTCTAATTAGAACAATAAGAAGTTTTTTTCAAAAGTATTAAAAATACTTTAGCGTAAAGAGTGAGGTGTTGAGAAGGGGAAAGGCCACTTTATATACGTAATAATTTCTGTTCGTTTTAAGTTTTAATGTTGCTCCTCATGTTCAGTTTAAAAAAATTAGTTTTTTTATTTAATTTTCTCGCTGGATCTACACGTTACCGTTTATTCATGCTGGAATTTGAACTGCATGAATTCCCTAGTGCTTTACAGAGCCCCCGTGCTGATACTGGTGGCAATTTAAAAAAAGAACCAAAGACTCTTTGACATGAGCTCGCACTCCTGTGACGCATAATGGGCCATTTTTTTGTCTTTATTACCCCTAGATGTCTTCTGGTCTTGTGCGATGTAAACCCTACTTAAATATTCATAAAAATTGAATCCAACTGAATTTATAACCTAGTCCTGGTGACAGCTCTTAAGAAAAGATTAGAGTTTGAGACGAGGAAGGTGTAATTTTTCCGACTTATTTTCTTATAGACTTAAATCGTTTTGGTAACATTGTGTTGCCTATTTCAAAGTATACTATATATATATATATATATATATATATATATATATATATATATATATATATATATATATATATATATATATATATATATATATATATATATATATATATATATATATATATATATATATATATATATATATATATATATATATATATATATATATATATATATATATATATATATATATATATATATATAGGCGAGAGACACTAAATATTTACCCGATGTCTGGAGAAACACATAACATCGCGGTACGTAACTCTGTTTTGCTTTTTATTCAGAAAAGTACTTACAGAAGAGACACAGAAAAGCAGAGTAAGCTACTGGAAAACTGTCGAAATCGAAGCCTACCGAGGGATGCATAAGAGTTCATTCAAAATTTAACTACTGAATAAAAAAGGAATTTGGGTCGTTTCCGCTACCATATGAATCCTCTCCCCTCCCCTTATCTTTGTTTTAATTATAACCTCTATATTTTATTGTTTTAATTAATAATTACCCCTGTTTAACATACGATATACCTAAGGCATTCAGACTGACTAAATTAGATACAAAATTCAAACCTATAAATTAGGTTAGTTCAATGTATGCATTTGATAGAAATACACTGGATAAACGTTTTTTTTTTAATATAAACTTTATATCTATGAAAAATTTTGAAATTATATGTTACTTAAAGGAAAAATAAAGTAGATAAGACATAAATGATTCTTAACTAGTTACATTTGAAAATCGTTTGTTCATTTTGAATGCTGTTTCAAGATGAATAATGTTATCGCATCAAGAAGCAGTTTATATAAAAAAGAATTATGTCACTGAATCACTATTCAAAATTCTGTACATTTGCACATTAAATAGTACAACCTGAATTCAAATATAAATATGATTTCAACTTCTCTTTGTCTGAGATTTAACTAGGAAAACTCTCAGGCTGTAGTATTAGGACTATAGGTAAGGTTTACCGCCAAAATAATGTGTTTCATCAGTGGTATAGGCTAGCTTTAGTGCCCAAATAAGGTGTTCCTTCTGGACCCATTTCCTCCCCCCCCCTACTATTTAGGCTTAATGAACGGTCTCTAAGTAATACTAGCTTTTTTGACAAACAAGACCAAACATGGCTGTCATTTCTACTAAACCATATAGGCGATTCATGATCAATTTACATAATTCAGGATGATGTTGGGGCTTTCGGGGTGACATTGACCCTGGGTGCACACTTGTTAGACCTTTCCACATTTCTGAGCAAAGTTTGCTCTCTAAAAATCTTGATCCAACATTAGGAGGCTTTTGAGGATGCTGGGTAGCAGAAAAGGGCACAAGCTGGTTGCCCTTCAATCACTTTTGGCTGTTGAGAGTAGTGGTAGAACTTTTCAGTTTTAACCAAATAAGCTTCCCTCCCAAGTTTCCATGACCACCCCTTCCGTACGGTTTGGGCAGTGAAAAAGCTTTTTGGTCCTTTTCTGGCCCTATGTCAGGCCAGTTTGGAGGAGAAGCAATAATATTTCCTATTTCTTTCTTTATTTATGTCCTCTTAGCCCAAGTACCTGAGCATATAATTTAAGAGCTGATTAGAAAAAGCTTCTTTGGCTGTTTTTGGGGCCACTGTTTTTTTTTTACAGGGACCATGTCCTCATACATTCTTTTTGTTGCACGGCAGACTGAAACGCAAAATGATACAATTTGTGCAAGACAATACCAACATATGAGTTCTGAAAATTCTCTTGCTGTAAAATCCAGTTTGTGTTTAAAATAATAGGAGGTAGGGTTAGCTGCCACAAGACTTTAAGGATGATTACCATTCTTAGTTAACACAGTTCAAAAATAGTTTAAGCAGAAATATAAAAGCAGTTACTTTTTGAGCACATCCCTCAGTATGTACTTTTAACGAAATGATCATCCACAGATTTTCTTCTCTAATTGTTTCCCGAGCAAGAATCTCTAGGAACTTCCCGTAAAATCTTTGGCAGTGTTGTAAGGAATCTTTTTTTAAGTAGCCAGTATTATTCGAATTCTAGAAACCCTCCATTTTAGACGACAATGGATAATTTTGCAGGTGAACTTGTTTACAGTTTAATTGAAGCTTAATCAATGGCTCTTGTGGCTCCGAGAATGTTCCTTTAATTCATTTTTAATTTTTTTTTGTACAAAGGTGATCTTTGAAACATTTGACCTTATTAGAAGTTTAAACCCTTTAAAATTTCTTTACATTTTCGAAGTTCAAGTTAGCTCCACCCCCACAGATTTGGTGCGGAAAGCTGTTCCTCCAGCTCAGAAGGTCGAAACAATAAATTTTAGCCCTTCAAATACAACCAATACCCTTTATTCACGCTCACATGCGTCGGGACCTATTTTGATATTGTTAATATTATATGCAGTTCGGTTTTGTTAGTATTATATGGAGATTTCTATGGGTTTTTTTCGTGATCCATTTGCTAATGAAAGAAAAAAAGGCTTTAACAATTCCTAGAAATACTTTGACAAGACCATGAATCATATTTCTGGGTATGCCTCTATCTTAGGTCATGACTATTTCCTATTCACACCTTTTAAATGTTTTAATGGCTATTAATCATGGAAACAATAAAACAAGCAATAATATAAAAAATGTGGGAATCGTTTCACGAAGCCAATTTTCATCTGTCATTGTAATTTATGTTGTGATTCTTTTTGAGTATCAGTTGTTTCTACAATACAAGGCATTGATAGCAATCTTTTTTAGCTTTTATGTAGTTGTTAAAGATGCTATCTTGTTTTCTTGGTTTATGTGACTCATCATGCATTTTAACATCATGATGTAATAAAGCTGAGGGTTGATACGATTGAACTCAAACAATGAAGCTCATTGACATTATTCCATGAGTGGCATGACTTAAAGTTTCCCCAGATCCATAGAATGGCTCTAAAAGGATCGTTTCAAGAGAGTTCCCAAGAAGACTTGGCTTTAGTGTCAAAACTGGAGCTGGGTGCATTCTTAGTACACTTGGAAATGTTACACTCCAATCTTCCGTTTTGTTGATGTTAGTCAAACAGTTCGTGGTAACGAACTGTAGTAAGGAGCGACCCAGCTTAATAGTAACCGAAACTCCAAAAAACGGAACTTTCATAACAATAGTTACATCAAAAGAATCGCATTTTAATATTAATCTCAAATATATAAGTTTCATTAAGTTTAGACTTACCCATTAAAAGTTACGAGCCTGAGAAAATTTGCCTTATTTTAGAAAAGTGGGGGAAACACCCCTTAAAGTCATAGAATCTTAACGAAAATCACCCCGCCAGATTCAGTGTATCAAAGAACCTTAAGATAGAAGTTTCAAGCTCCTATCTACGAAAATGTGGAATTTTGCATTTTTGCCACAAGACAGATCACGGATGCGTGTTTATTTGTTTGTTTTTTGTTTTTTTTTTATTTTTCCCCCAGGGGTGATCGTATCGACTCAGTGGTCCTAGAATGTCGTGAGAGGGCTCATTCGAACGGAAATGGAAAGTTCTAGTGCCGTTTTGAAGTAACCAAAAAAATTAGAGGGCACCTTTCCCACGCTCTTTTTTCCCAAAGTCACAGGATCAAAAATCTGAGGTAGCCATTTTATTCAGCATAGTCAAAAACCAAATAACAATGTCTTTGGGGACGATTTACTCCCCCACAGTTCCCGTGGGAGGGGCTGCAAGCTTCAAACTTCGACCAGTGTTTACATATAGTAATGGTTATTGGGAAGTGTGCAGACGCTTTCAGGGGGATTTTTTTGGTAGGGGGGGAAGGTGTTGAAGGGAGAGGTTTTATGTGGGAGTAAATTTCCATAAAGGTATTGTCATGGGGGAAGAAAATTTCCAAGAAGGGGTTGCAGGATTTTTTTGCTTTTTTTTAAAGAACAGTCAAAAAATAAATATGAAAAAGTTTTTCATAGAATCTTAACGAAAATCACCCCGCCAGATTCAGTGTATCAAAGAACCTTAAGGTAGAAGTTTCAAGCTCCTATCTACGAAAATGTGGAATTTTGCATTTTTGCCACAAGACAGATCACGGATGCGTGTTTATTTGTTTGTTTTTTGTTTTTTTATTTTTTTTCCCCCAGGGGTGATCGTATCGACTCAGTGGTCCTAGAATGTCGTGAGAGGGCTCATTCGAACGGAAATGGAAAGTTATAGTGCCGTTTTGAAGTACCCAAAAAAATTGGAGGGCACCTTTCCCACTCTCTTTTTTCCCAAAGTCACAGGATCAAAAATCTGAGGTAGCCATTTTATTCAGCATAGTCAAAAACCAAATAACAATGTCTTTGGGGACGATTTACTCCCCCACAGTCCCCGTGGGAGGGGCTGCAAGCTTCAAACTTCGACCAGTGTTTACATATAGTAATGGTTATTGGGAAGTGTGCAGACGCTTTCAGAGGGATTTTTTTGGTGGGGGGGGAGGTGTTGAAGGGAGAGGTTTTATGTGGGATTAACTTTCCATAAAGGTATTGTCATGGGGGAAGAAAATTTCCAAGAAGGGGTTGCAGGATTTTTTAGCATTTTTTTAAAGAACAGTGAAAAAATAAATATGAAAAAGTTTTTCAACTGAAAGTACGGAGCAGCCTTGAAGCTTAAAACGAACAGAAATTATTACCCATATGAGGGGCTCGCCTCCTCCTAATACCTCGATCTTTACGCTATAGTAATTTTATTAATTTTAACTATTTATTCTACGGCCTTTGTGATTCAGGTTTCATTCTTAAGGAATTGGGACAAAATTTAAGCTTTAGTGTAAAGAGCGAGGTATTGACGAGGGGGTGAACCCCCTCATATACGTAATAAAAACATACCAATATAGAAGTTCGTTACGTAAGTTAATTTGTAAGTTACGTATATTTTTACTACTAATTAAAACGCTCGTAAAAAATTAAAACTTCTAGTTGCCTTTTTAAATAACAAAAAAATTGGAGGGTAACTAGGCCTACTCCCCCCTCCTTTTTCTCAAAATAGTCCAAACTGTAAGAAAGCTATTTAGCCATAAAAATAAATTAATATGCAAATTTCGTTTTAATTATTCATGTGCGGAGAGCCAAAATCAAAACATGCATTAATTCAAAAGCGTTCAGAAATTAAATTTAAAAAAAACAGGTTTTGAACTGAAAGTAAGGAGCGATGTTAAAACTTAAAACGAACTGAAATTACTCCGTATATGAAAGGGACTGTTCCCTCCTCAACGCCCCGCTCTTTACGCTAAAGTTTTTTACTCTTTTAAAAAGTAGAATAAAGAAAAAGAGTCAAATTTTCAGTTAAAAAACCTGTTTTTTTATTTAATCATTAGTAGGTACAGTTCTTTCATTACCCTTGAGACTAATTTGACTTAACTAATTTAACCGAACATTCCCTAAGAGAGCGAATAAATAGCTAGCCATCATAGATTAGTTTTGGAAGGTTTGTAAGAACATACTTGAAATATTGTTGTTTCTTGGGTGACGGCCAAAGCAGAAATTTTAAATGTAATGTGATTGTGCTACCATTTCTTGACGGTACAGTTTGGTATCCATTTATACGGACATATTGATTCTTATGGGCCTTTACGCATATAAAAAGCGATTCTTAAAAAACTGATTGGAAAGGAACCCAACCGTAGTGCTGCTTGCCTTTTGGAAATTTTTAGGACACTCGGCCACTTAAACCTCTTTCTGACGTTTCTTTCCCGACGTTTGTTTCTTTCCCGACGTTTGTCTAGGGCATTTTAAAACTAGATGCTTTATCCAGAAGCCCTATTAAGACGAATGAAGAGATTAAACGAAACAGAATATTAGAATCACAGAACATAGGTCTAACGAACTGTAGGTGCAACCATTCCTGTAGAGATCCCTCCGACCCATGTATGGGTGGGGGGAGGGAGAATTTGCCTCCCCAGTAATTACAAGTAAGTTAAATTTCCCCTGAAAGTAATCAAAATTATTAAAATTACCAAATAATTTTTGCTCATTTTTCACTTCAGAAAATACAACAGATAAATTTTCTCTAGACCTGTCATATAGCGCCAGAAGCAACATTATAATCATGTTTGATCCAGTCTGTCTGTCAATTGGGGCTGCTGAGCAAAATGAGCTCGCAGTATCGTAAAAAAATGTGATGAAATAAATTTTCACTATCAGCAGTCATTAGTGGAATTAAATAAAAAAAGCAAGTTTTTTTTAACTGCAAGTAAGAAGCAACATTAAAACTTAAAATTAGGGAGTCTCCTCCTCAACGCCTCGCTCTTTACGCTAAAGTTTGACTCTTTCTCATAACTCTACTTTTTAAAACAATAAAATCTTTAGTGTAAAGAGCGAGGCGTTGAGGAGGGGACAACCCCATTCGTATACAGAATGATTTTTGTTCGTTTTAAGTCTTAATCTCGCCCTTTTCTTGTAGTTAAATTTTTTTTTTTTTAATTTAATTTCTGAACGTTTTTTAATTAATCCATGTTTTGACTTTGGCTCACCGCACATGAATAATTAAAACAAAATTTGTATATTTTTTTTATTATGGATAAATGATTTTTTCATAGTTTTGATCGGACGATTTTGATATAAAAATAGGGGTGGCGAAGGAGGCCTAGTTGCACTCAAATTTTTGATACTTAAAAAAGGCAACTAGAACCTTTTATTTTTTTACGAACGTTTTTATTTGTAATAAATATACGTAACTTACGAATTAACTTACGTAACGAAATTCTATATTTTTAAATTTATTACGTAAATGAGGGGATTGTCCCACTCGTCAATACCTTGCTCTTTACACTAAATCTTCAATTTGGTCCCAATTCTTTAAGAATGACCCCTGAATTACAAAGGCCGTAGAATAAATAGTTAAATTACTATGGACAAATAACTAAAAATACTTCAGCGTAAAGAGTGAGGTATTGTGGAGGAGACGAACCATTTTATATACGTAATAATTTCCGTTCGTTTTAGGTTATAATGCTGCTCCTTACTTCCACCTGAAAAAGCTTTTTTATATTTATTTTCTCATTGTTTTTTTTTGAAATAATGCTAGAAATTCGTGTGGCCCCTTCATGGAAATTTTTTTCCCTCATGGTAAATTCCTCCATGGAAAGATCCTTCCACATAACCTCCTCTCTCGACCCCCCTTTAACGTAAAAAAGTCCCCCTGAAAACGTCTGTACACGTCCCAATAACCATTACTATATGTAAACAATGGTCAAAGTTTGTAACTTGCAGCCCCTCCCCCGGGGACTGCGGGGGTTTAAGTCGTCCCGAAAGACCTAATTATCAGATTTTTCGACTATTATGAACAAAATGCCTATCTCAAACTTCTGATTAAGTGACTCTGGGAATAAATGATCGTGGGAGGAGGCCGAGGTGCCCTCCAATTTTATTGATCACTTAAAAAGGGCACTAGAACTTTTAATTGCTGTTAGAATCAGCCCTCTCGTGACATTCTAGGACCACTGGGTGGATACGATCACCCCTGGAAAAAAAACACGCATCCGTGATCTGTCTTCTGGGAAAAATACAAAATTCCACATTTTTATAAATAGGAGCTTTAAACTTTTACGATAGGGTTCTCTGATACGCTGAATTTGATGGATTGATTTTCATTAAGATTATTTGACTTTTAGTGGCTGTTTCCCCCTATTTTCTAAAATAAGGCAAATTTTTTCAGGCTTGTAACATTTGATGGGTAAAACTAAACTTGATGAAATTTATATATTTAGAATCAGCGCAAAAATTCGATTCCTTTGATGTAACTACTGGTATCAAAATTCCATTTTTTAGAGTTTCGGTTACTATTTAGCTGAGTCGCTCCTTGCTACAGTTTGTTACCACGAACTGTTTGATTTATCCGATAACTTCATTCATTGAGACAGCCAGTGTCAAGTTATTAGAAGCTCTGACTAACTTGGTTATCTATGTTAAGAGACTGCTAGACAGGGGCTGTGTTTCTGCTTCACCGCGTTATTTGCGCGTCAGCGATATTAGACAAATAGCTTAAATAGTAGGGTCCGCTTCAAGTTGAAAAAAAAGGCGTAAAAGAAACCCATGAAATGTTGAATTTCGCAGTACTGGGTCTTGATAGTGGATTGACTTGATCACAAAAAACTGTATCTGCATTCATTCAAGTTGCTGCTCTCAGGTGGTAAATTACTACGGTAAAAGACCTTCAAATTGTGCTTGTTCAGAGACGACTGAAAATAACTAGCTTTTGAGAAACAAAGTAGGTCTACTAAGTGTTAAAAATTAAAAAATTGGCTTGGGTTGATTTTGGTTAAGGAAAACGACAAAAGCTTACATTATCAACCCTTTTGGGACTATTTGGGGTTTGGAAACCTTAGTTTTGTTAGCTTAGTCATAATGACTTTTGGATCTTTCTGGAAATCTATATATATATATATAAAAATAAGTTGTTTGTTTGTGTGTCTGTCTGTCTGTCTGCATATGACGTCTGAATTATTTCATCATGTACCAATTCAAAAACGAACGTATTCAAGCTGGAGTAGCTGGATTGGTAAAGCATTATGTTCCAGGTTCTAGGTCCGAGAGGTTCGAGGTTCGAACCTTGGCTTTAGCATTAATACAAAAGTCGAAAAAACTAAAAAATTTGAAAACTACGAAAAAAACTAAAAAGAAAATACTAAAAAATACTAAAAAAAGCTAAAAAGTTAGAAAAATAAAAAAGGTAAAAAACTAAAAAAGAAAAAAAACTAAGAAAAAACTAAAAAAAGGTAAAAACTACAAAAAAACTAAAAAGAAAAAAACTAGAAACTAATAAAAAAAACTAAAAAAACTAAAAACTGAAAAAAACTAAAAAAAGGAAAAGAATTGAAAGATAAAGGAGAAAAAGAAAACTAAAAAGAATAAAAATAAAAATAAAAAACTAAAAAAGGTAAATGTATTCAAGCCGAAATAGCTGAGTTGGTAAAGCGTTATGTTCCTGGTTCTAGGTCCGAGAGGCTCCAGGTTCGAACCTTGGCTTTAGCATTAATACAAAAGAAGAAAAAAAACTAAAAAAGGTAAAAACTACAAAAAAACTAAAAAGAAAATACTAAAAAAACTAAAAAATCTAAAAAACTAAAAAAAAACTAAAAAAAGGTAAACACTAGAAAAAAAACTAAAAAGAAAAAAACCTAAAAACTAATAAAAAAACTAAAAAAAACTAAAAACTGAAAAAGGAAAAAAACTGAAAAAAGGAAAAAAACTGAAAAATAAAGGAGAAAAAGAAAACAGGAGGGGGCACAGGGGGGATGACAATCTATTTATATGTACAGACAATGGGACAGCGAAGAATATATTCGCATTGTTGTATATGTTGCATATTCGCATTGTTGTGTATTCGCAAGTTTTACGTAGTTAAAAACATATATATATATATATATATATATATATATATATATATATATATATATATATATATATATATATATATATATATATATATACATATATATACACAGGGACACAACTACACAGGGACACAACTACAATGCCGCGTAACTAAAATGGCACGTAACGATTTACGCGCGCGAGGGGTTGGGGTGGCGCGAAGCGCCACCCCATTAGCTAGTAGACAAATAATTTTCATAAGACCAATACATTTAGAACTTTTTGATTTTTTTTGGCATCAAGACAGAATCTGATGGAAACTTCATTAAACTTTTCTTTCAAATTAGTACATTTGTCAAGATCTTTGAAGGTGTTTTGGGTCTCAAGATAAATGATAAGTTTGTTAACTGTCAAAAATGTTGAAAGCAAAATAATCCTTTAAAAATAAACAAAAATCATTAACTCGAAACATATTTGCTGACATTTTGCCTGCCAATATTTGACAAGTGTGTTTGAAAGGAAAAGCAATCTGTCCTTTCTGTATACTTCAAGGTTATACAAGAGGCCCCAAAAGTGCTTTATCGAAGTGAAATTTTCCTATTTTATCCCGCAATAAAATACAACGCGTCTGCCAGGAAGCTAGAAGTCTCGATTTAAATGTACTTACTATAAATGGGTGCCCTGTTTTGTTTCTCGATAGACCTACTTTTAATGAAATGTTACTCGAAGACCCTTTGTAAGAAAAAATGAGCTGATAAAGCTTTGCCTCTGCACAGAAGAATTGGGAAATATTCCATCCCCTGAAAATTTGAGCACCCAATCCAAGGGAAGTTTTAGGATATTTATTGTTTACTTTAAAACATAGGAAACCAGATGTATTTCCCCTTGTACAGTAGCTTCTTGAATAACTAGAAACCATCAGGTGAAAACTTGTCCAACTTGAATTTTTCCAAAATGTGCTAACGTAAGGTGTCAGAAACCTTAATTAAGACAAAGAAAATATGGAGATAGGACCTTTCCAAATTCTTATTTAGCCTGTAGATCTCTTTCGAAGTTTTTTTTTATTTTTTAAGTCCATCATTATTCAGTATCCTCGAGGGGTGAGGGTTTGAAACTGAAATATTTATCCATGTCCACTATTTATCTTTTGGACTTATTCCTGAAAATTTAATTCACATTAGCAAAGAAACTTTCTGAGTTAGTGAAACACCCCTCTTCTACACTTTTACTTTTGCTTCTAACGTATTTTGAAAATTCTCAAAATCACTGGATATCAATATATAAACAATTTACGAGAAATTTTGTAGGATTTGAGAAATTGCACAAATTGTAGGAATTTCTCGGGATAACTGTTTTCTTGATCTTACCTGGAATTTATTTTAGTCTTAATTTTCTTTCAGATGTAAGCATAATCAAAGACTTTCTAGAAAAAGTTCAAAATATGAAAGGAGAAAGAGGAGAAATAGGACCACCTGTAAGTATGCTTTGAAGTATTTTTTTGATTCGACTTATAGCCTTGGGTAAAAACTAAAAACTTTTGCTAGGTAGGGCTAGGGGTAGTGGTTGTTAATACCCCCTTATGTTATAATTGAGCTCTACTCTCGCTTCTGAGGATACTAAAGGGGGAAACATAGCCTCCCCGGCCCTGACCCCCTCAGCCGCGTCCATGTCTATAACTCATGGCTTGGAATGAGGATAAAATGGAGATTCATTTGGAGATTCCTTTGGATTCCTAAAATCGAGGTTCTTAAATTGGGGATTATTTTCAAAGTTGCTTTTTCAGAGTTTTTTTTTTACTATTGACAATGGTCACTCTTGACCTTCTATTCGCTACCACAGACCATTTGACTCCTCCACATATGTTGGATAGATGGTATGAACCATGGGTAAGTATCTTTATCTCAGTCCTTTTATTTCAACTTAAAATGTATTAAAGTGAACGATGTGAATTTTCCTTCAAATAATAAAACAAGAACTAAGACAAACTCATCGTCCATCATATCTATCATTGTAAGTACAATTTCTTTGAACTATTTTGAGAGCTAGTAGATCTCTGAAAGATGTTTTTGCATCTTCCTTTAACTAAGATGGGTTATTCATAGCAATTACCAGCTCATTCAGTCGTTCGAAATTCCCATTTAACTAGTTTTATCATCCTCCTTAAAGTTTTTATGCTAGAGAAGTACAAAACATTCTTATTTAATGGCTATACAGGTTTGCTAGAAGTTGTCATAAAACTGACTAATTGATACAAAGAAATGGATACATTCATGTTTATCTACCAAACAGCAAAACAGACATTCAGTCATACGTTTCATGGGCTCAAGTTATTGCAAAAAAGACTGTGAAAATCAGTGCATTATTATCAACATCTTAATTAGCTTTGAGTTTTTCCGTGCATGATTGATTTTATCTAGTTGTGTCGCACATTCGTTTTCTTAAGCATATTCTAAAGAAAACAAATCTACCCTTTTTACCTCTATTCCTTTACCCAGGTTAATTACTAGTTTTTATGTTTTTTTTAACATGCCCTTGAGAAAAATTTAAAAGATTACTCTGGCAAAATAGCTTCCTCAAATACATGGTTCTAAGTGGATGCGCAGTGCCAAGCAAAATCGTTTTCAAATACTATTTCTTAGACGTTTCCTGCTTCATGTCACCCAATGAACTGGGTGGCTGCGTATTTCCCTTGTATTTGCGTATTTCCAAAGTTGGTCATCTTGACCAACGTTGGTACAAGAAGATAAAACTTCTCAAAAGTATCAAACAGTTCGTGGTAATGTTCTGTATCTGAGGTAGGGTGTCCCCTCCTGAAACCCCCGCTTTTTACACTAAAGTTTGACTTTTGTTACAATTCTTTAAGAGCAACTGCCCAAATATTGATGGGAAATAAAAAACCTTTTCAAAACACCATAAAACTCTAGTGTAAAAAGCAGGAGTTATAGGGGGGGGGGCAGTCCGCCCCGGATACGAAGTAATTTCTTTTCGTTTTTAGTTTTAAGGTCGGTCTTTACTTTCATTTTAGAAAAATTGATCTAGCTTTCAAAAAACTTGAAACTTTTTTTTTTTTTTTTTTTTTTTTTTTTTTTTTTTTTTTTTTTTTTTTTTTTTTTTTTTAGTGAGAGCAATAGATGAAAATGCAGAAGCTTGTCAGTTAGTTTTCTGAATTAGTTTTTCTTTCATTTATACCACTATTCGATGTTGGATGTAGATACTAGGTTTGGTAAATCTGTCCTTTCTGTGCTAGGTTTTGGCTGTGGAAGATCAGTGAAACCTTTTCTTAGCTCTGTAAATGCAAGGCCGCACCTTAGAAAATATAATAGATTAGAAAGTTTCTGACTGACCTCTTTGACCCGCAGTTGCCATATTAGGGGAAGTCCATTTTTAACTCTAAATTGGACTTTTGTGTGGATTTTAGGTTTTGGAAATGACAGCTGTACTTTCTATACCTGCTTATGTCATAATCAATAAAAAAAAAAAATAGTTGACAAGCAGTAAAACATATACGTCCGGAAAATTTTAGAGCGCCACAGAACATTACCAGTTGGAATTAGATATTAACTCACTAACTGGCTCGTACAGAGGAATTAGTTTTGAGTAGTGGTGCAAAAACATGTAAATTGTATTGGTAATATAAGAAAGAATAGGAACAATCATACAAATATGCTGATGGAGGATTTGGGTATGGCCGGAGGAACGTTGTCTTTTCGACATCGAAGACATCCCTGTATTTTTGTTTTGGCTGCAATATGCTTTTTTTGCGTTTCTGTTTTTTAATTTTTTTTATAAAGCTAGTCAGTCAGATAGAAAAAAACTATCTAATGGCCAATTCAACCTTTATTGTTTCGGAGCATGAATGGTTTAGACAGCTAGCCCGTGTTAAGACAGCTTTTTGTTAGTGTACATAGTTTGTGTTTACTTATGGTTATGTTCTTAGTGTGATTTTCTTCTTTTTTTTCCATTCGTACTCCGATGTAATTCTAGTGAATTTTCGGGCAATAAAAGTACTTACTTACTTATTTTGCTTCTGAATGGCTCATGTATAGGCCATTCGTCAATGATGAATTCTTCACCCTGTACTCGTTAATCACACGAACAAAGGTATTTACCAATGTATCTTAAGAACATACCTTCATCAAAATTCATTATAGCAGGCTATACTATTTACCTGGACTAATCCCACTGACCAGAATAGGTTATATGAGTCGATTGCGGTTCTACTTACAAATCAAGTTTTATCTAATTCATGGTTATTGATTCTTGTTGTAAGGGTAGGGTTTACTGAACAGTACAATTTATTCGACAGAGACCTATTCGGTGTCATAGGTTAAGCACCTGTGCCTCTTAACGAGCTTTTAAGAATGTAACTCAAGTTATTAGCTCACATGTGCGCCATTAAAACAGAATATATTTAAGATCGTTTGTCGAATTACTTTAAACCAGAGGTGCCAAGTTCAATTTTTAAGAGGGTGATTTTGTTTTAAACTATGTAAGTTGGGACGGGGGTCAGTATAGAACCTAGTGTCTTTTTTTAGTTCTATTTACCAATACCTCAACATCGTTTGGAGCTTCATGTTCGGTCGATTCTGTGTTAGCTAAACATATTTCTTGTCATTTCAAATATAGAGTCGCCAACAGATATAGAGCCTCAATTTTTGAGAGAGAAAGGGTCTTTCCGCCTAATTTCTTTAAACAATGATTTTCAAAGATTTTCATCCCCTAAAGTATTTTAATTCATGTAGACCTACTGCTTCATTAAGGCTGGGCTCGATGGTAGAGATGCGATATTTTATTTTCTAAAACTACATTACAGTGGAATGCGTGGAGTTCTAGTTTATGCCAATGTAGATAAAGTAACAACCTACACGTCAAAAAATAAGGTATATAAAATACATACAAAGTAACATACTAAAACTGGAACTACGCAAAGATATATCTTATAAGAATACTTAAAAAAAACTTTTTCAATAAACTAAGTTTTTCAAAGAAAGGAAAAGAGCTCCTTTAAACCAAAAATGAACAGAAATAAAGTCAAACTATCATTCTAGACTAAAACTACCTTAAATCACCATCAATAAATAGATGAAACCCAAAACGAACAGAAATTATAATAAATGACCAGTCAAACTCAAAACGAGCAGAAATTAACACGAGTAGGGCTGACAACCCCTATGTCTTCTGAAGATCAGAACATAATATGCGCTTTACTGGATACAAGATATATGTTAATTGTTTCACTTTTTTAACTTTAATAAATCAAAACTATTAAGACCTTAGCCAATAAATATCAGCATCTGTATATTAAACTGTCAATCCAAATGCATTTGTTTTACTATCATAGACAGCGCTATTCTGCCGACTATGATAGTCTTAACGCTAAGAAATATAAAAAAGGAGTATTTTTATTTAATCAGTTAACGAATTTCTGAGAAGGTGGGAATAAAACTCTTTTGATATATTTGAGCTTTAAGATTGAAACGGGACTTGCTTCAGTCTAGGTGCCATAAGATTTACTTTTTTTAGGACAGGAGTTTCCCTAGGGAAAAATTGATATAGAGAATAGTTTTCGGGCACATCGATGATCAGCTGTCCCTCCCAAATTGGCCCCAAATCAGACACAAAAGCTGAATCCTGTATGCTCTAAAGTTTTATTTGTTTACCTTCCCTTTCTGTTATTCTTCAGTGCCTTAACTTTGAGTTACTCTTAGTAACTCTAGGCCAAACTAGAAGCCTAATTCACTAAGAAGCCTAAAACCATAACGAGGAAAGTGATCCAGTCAACTTTGATTAACTCTCCTATTTTTGAGAGTCGGTCAGAGCAGGTTATTGCTGAAGCGTAGCATTTTATGCTACCCTTATCTTGTGAAAGATCTATCTGAGACGGCGTCCACTTTCCTCGGCCCGATGTACATCTTAGAACGGTATGTTTGCTGCACAGTTTCCTCCTAACTTGGCATGTGCCACCTAGTATACGTGATTTCTGAAAACGGGCACCCTCTCGGTTATATCTAATGATAATGACAAGGAAAAAAAAGGTTGAAAAGACAGGTTAGCTATAAATATTACTTGGAAAAAAATTTCGCGTATATTACAGTTTGCTTGAGAATGGAAGGGTTTATTTATAGGCATTTGCTTTAAAAATTAAACCTTTAGTTCAAACATTTTGGATAACGCTCTTATAATTATCAACTGGGTATATTTTTGCACTCAACAATGCTTTCAGTTGAGAACTAGTTACATTTTTCTACAAAGAGTGGTAGTTGAAGGGGTAGTAGCCACGATCTTCTACAAGATTAATTCTGTACATTTTAAGTTTTAGTATCACTTTTTAACTTCTTATGAAAAACAAGAGCTAAGAGCTTATATGGCACTTGTGACGAGGCATGAAGAGCTAAGAGCCAAGAGATCATATAGTATGAGCTCTAACAAAATTCTATGAATCAATAGATTGATTTAAAAGGAAAATAAGAGGCTTAATGCGGGTCAGGATTTAAAATAAGAGCTCTGAGTCACGATGTCCTTCTAAATATCAAAATTCATTAAGATCCGATCACCCACTCGTGTGTTATAAATACCTAATTTTTCCTAATTTTTCCTCTCCCTTTAGCTCCCCAGATGGTCGAATCTGGGAAAACGACTTTATCAGGTCAATTTGTGCAGCTCCCTGACACGTCTACAAATTTTCATCGTCCTAGCCCGTCCAGAAGCACCAAACTCGCCAAATCACTGAACCCCTCCCCCCAACTCCCCCAAAGAGAGCGAATCCAGTACGGTTCCGTCAATCACGTATCAAGGACATTTGCTTATTCTATCCACCAAGCTTCATCCCAATTCCTCCACTCAAAGTGTTTTCCAAGATTTCCCCCTCCAACTCCCCCCAATGTCAAAAGGTCTGGTCGGGATTTGAAATAACAACTCTGAGACATGAATTCCTTCTAAATATCAAATTTCATTAAGATCCGATCACCTATTCGCAAGATAAAAATGCACCAATTTTCACGTTTTCCAAGAATTCCGGTTTCCCCCTCCAATCCCACCAATGTCACAAGATCTGGTCGGAATTTAAAATTAGAGCTTTAAAGCACAGGGTCCTTCTAAATATCAAATTTCCTTAAGATCTGGTCACCCTTTTGTAAGTTACAAATACCTCAATTTTCAAAATTACCCCCCCCCCCCCATCTCCACCAAAGAGAGCAGATCTGGTCCGGTTATGTCAGTCACGTATCTTAGACAGGTTTTTATTCTTCCCATCCAGTTTCATCCTGAACTCACCGCTTTAAGTATTTTCAAAGATTTCCGGTACCCCCAACTGCCCCCCCCCCCAGTTACGCAGGATACGGTTGAGATTTTAAATAAGAGATCTGAGTTACGAGGTCCTTCTAAATATTAAACTTCATTAAGATCCGATAACTCCTTTGTAAGTTGAAAATACGTCATTTTTTCTAATTTTTCAGAATTAACCCCCCCCCCCCCCAATAGAGTGGATCCGTTCCAATTATGTAAATCACGTATCTAAGACTTCTGCTTATTTTTCCCACCAAGTTTCATCCCGATCCCTCCAATCTAAGCGTTCTCCATCATTTTAGGTTCCCCCACCCCAAACTCCCCCCAATGTCACCAGATCTAGTCGCGACTTAAAATGAGAGCTTTCAGACATGACATCCTTCTAAATATCAAATTTCATTGAGATCCGATCACCCGTTCGTAAGTTAAAAATACCTCATTTTTTCTAGTTTTTCAAAATTGACCCCCCCCCCCCTCCCCAACTACACCCAAAGAGAGCGGATCCGTTCCGGTTATGTCAATCATGTATCTAGGACTTGTGCTTA
This sequence comes from Artemia franciscana, assembly GCF_032884065.1. NCBI lineage: Eukaryota > Metazoa > Arthropoda > Branchiopoda > Anostraca > Artemiidae > Artemia > Artemia franciscana. The sequence goes on along the minus strand of NC_088871.1, from coordinate 15,984,346 downwards.
TTTTCCCCACCAACTTTCATCCCTATCCCTCCACTCTAAGTGTTTTCCAAGTTTTAGGTTTCCCCCTCCCCCCCCCCTCCCCCCCCCCAATGTCACCAGATCCGGTCGGGATATAAAATAAGAGCTCTGAGACACGATATCCTTCTGAATATCAAATTTCATAGAGATCCGATCACCCGTTCGTAAGTTAAAAATACCTCATTTTTTATAATTTTTCAGAATTATCCCCCCCCCAACTGCCCCAAAGAGAGCAGATCCGTTCCGGTTATGTCAATCATTTATCTAGGACTTGTGCTTAGTTTTCCCACCAAGTTTCATCCCGGTCCCTCCACTCTAAGTGTTTTCCAAGATTTTAGGTTTCCCCCTCCCAACTCACCCCCCCCCCCCAATATCACCAGGCCCGGTCGGGATTTAAAATAACAGCTCCGAGACACTATATCCTTCCAAACATAAAATTTCATTAAGATATGATCAACCGTTCGTAAGTTAAAAATACTTCAATTTTTCTATTTTTTCCAAATTAATGGGCTCCCACTTCCCCCCAGATAGACAAATCGAGAAAACGACTATTTTTGATTTAATCTGGTCCGGTCCCTGATACGCCTGCCAAATTTCATCGTCCTAGCTTGCCTGGAAGTGCCTAAAGTAGCAAAACCGGGACCGACAGACAGACCGCAGACCGACAGACAGACCGACAGAATTTGCGATTGCTATATGTCACTTGGTTAATACCAAGTGCCATAAAAATGTTTTTCTTGTTTAAATATTTCGAGGATCCAACTGCTCAACATCTTACTTCCTTCATGTCACCCTTTTTCGATATCGAAGAAAACTGTAGTGGTTTTAATAATGGGCAGCAGGTAACCATCTACGAAGCTGGTTATTTATATTTAATGTTGTTGTAACAACATTAAAACTAATGTTACAGTTGTTGTGAAAAACTCGAACAACAATTATAAGAGGAAAAATACGAGCACGGTTGGGAAGAAAGTAAAAAGAAAGCAAAGCAAAGTCTATTTCTTTATTTTTACTCCCGCCATATCAATTTATTACACAATCAATCTCTACCTAAATATTTCGGTGAACTTTTATAATAGCTAGTACTGTCAGTCTAGAGTCCTGTCAGTTTAGAGCTCTTCATTAGTATTTCCTGTTCTATTCTCCTAAAATATTCGAATAAAGAACAAAATCGTCAGAAAAATATGAACTCGAATAAAGATGCATGTAGGTATGTGCTTCAAACTAAGTATACGAGTCGAAATACTTCTCAAAGAATAAATAGTTACGTGTTTGTTATTTTTGTATTTGATGGGTATAGATTGTTTATTTAAATTCTCAGCGTTTCCAGCTGCGATAGGTTTCTAATTATTTTTTTTTAATCTTGAGATTTCTAGATGTTCAATGTAAACGTTTAAATCTAAACATGTTTATTCAGCACAAAAATAAAAATTTAAAGCATTGAGATTTAGCATCAAGTAAGGGATTTGTCCTGTAAAAAATTTTATTTATAAACAACCAACCGTGGAAATGTAAAGTTACTAAACCAACGCACTTGAGGCTGCTCACACCTCTAGAAAAGATAATCAGAATTTGCCTGGGTGATGAAACTTGCTTTTGAAAAAAAATATTCTGAGTAACAGGGGTTGAACTTAAAAGGTATTAAAAAGTGTTAAAAACAAATTGACGTAAACAGTGATTAACTTCAAAATGGCACCTAAAACAAGAACAGATTAGAAATGGAAATTAAAGTACAGTTTTAGATGTAATTAGAATAAAAAGAGCTTAGAAGCAGTAATTAACTAAAAATATGAACACCCTTGAAACAAAAGTTTGTTGTTATAGCCATGAGTACCCAAAAATAGCTATTTATTTTCAGAATTAGATATTTCTTTTTCTGCTTCTAATTTTATATATAGAACAAACAAATATATCTTATGCAAAAAGTTATGTCAAAATGGTAAAAGGTCATAAATACTTGACATAAAAAAGAAAGATGGAAAATAGAGTAGGCTTATAGAAAAACCTAGTTTTTTTAAGATTTGGCATATATTTCTTGAAACCATCGAATTAATGACATTTCATATCATTTAATGGTGAGCTTGTTCACTTTTTAAAAGTTGTAGTAAATGGTTATAATGTAAACACTTTCAGAATTGTCGGAACTCGATAGCCACCATTAGACCAAACATTACAAAGGAAGGGTTTGTTCTCAAAACTTTTGAAAGAGAGGGGAAAGCATCGAAAAGTTGACCGTGTAAATAACAAAATACTAAAGAATAACCAGAAATAATGGCTATGCATCCCTTGAAGTAGGCACGGACGCAAGTTTATTTTTTGCGAGAGGAGACTAACAATAATAATAATAAAAAATTAATAAGAAGTACTTACAAATTTGAAAAAAAGCTTATGTAGGAGTCTGGGCCTTAATTCCCCCCTCCACTTATGTGTCTTTTCTTAAGGACTAGAATGAAACCAAAAATAGAAAGATTTGTCTATTAGCATATTAGTCGAATTACCATGACTCTGAGACAACGAACGATTATGAAGAAATATTTTTGTATGCGGATGTGCTACTGCAAAAATAAATAAAATAATAAATAAAAAAAATAGTATTACTAAATCAGACAACCTTTGGTTTCTAACAATATTGGCTGGTATCATATTCATATGTGTTCCATTCTAAGATGTTTCATTATGTTTGATTTCAGGTTGTGTTAGTTGATAAAGAACGTGAAAAATATTTGGATTTTGTTTTCTTTTGGCTGTTTTTAAAAAAACTATCCCAATTTCTTTCTTTATTTTTCCTTTTGTGGTATAAAGGGCAAGCAGAAAATTACAGTTTTTTCAGGCATACAATTGCCATTTTTGACTTATAAAGATGTGTTGCACAAAAAAAACAAGAAATAAGAGGTACCACGGACAAGTTTTTAAACATAAATGAGTGAAAATAAAAGATTGAATATTACTGACGGTGGATAATCGAGAGTTCCATTTCCAGAGTTGAGAGCAATCAAAGAAAATGCAATTATAAAGGTGATAGTTGATGACGAGTAAAACATTTCCAGAGATGAGAGCAATCAAAGAGAATGCAAGTATAAAGATGATAGTCGATTTCGAGGTATCTCTTTACTAATGGTTCTAGTAATACGTTCTTCCTTGATAAATCCTATTGCCATCTTTTGGGTATTAGCATCCAACAGAAGGTAAAAAGAAGACAGGCGTACTGCTGCACCAATATCATAAATCATATCTTGTCTATGTGTTGAAGCTGCTACCTATGTAGAAATTATATGGCAATAGACAAAGAAATTGCAAGTAAAATGAAAATGGCACTAGCGGATAATATCACCAAGGAAATTAAAGACATTTCTATGCATAACAAAGCACAAATGAACTTTATTACTACCATTGATCGTATACCGACTGATGTAGTCAATGAACCCAATAATACCGATGTCAAAACGCATATTGAGTCTGTAAGTAACGCCACACTAAAAATTGTGTATGATACAAAATAGATTAACGATTATTCTACTTGTCACGAACTAAAAAAAAGACAATAGCTGCACTATCAAGAGAGATCATGATTAATTATTTTATGGAATGGATTCAAAATGTGCAAAGTAGTTCAATGATATTAATAATGTCTAGTATTGTATGTTCATTTGCATTTGAAGTTTTATGTAACATTTACCTTTGGTGTTTGATGTTACATGCTAGAAACAAGCTTGAATGAAGAAATATACCCTGAGAAACCTTCTTGATTTTGAAAATTGAAAGGGTTTTTTAACAGGTTCATATTAGAATTAGGCATGCTATTTTGGAAATGAGGTTGACATAGACAATTTAAAATGATTTCTTGGTAAATTTGATTGGTTATTAACAAATAGTTCTTTCAAGTAAATATTATTTCAGAAGGGTGCCATAAGACAATAGGTGGTGATATTGATAAAAATTTCAGCCAAGTGTATTCAAATCTCGTGTGATATTAGCAAAATCTTGTCTGATATTATCTAACATTTTGCTTTACATTATCAAAATATCAACTGATATAACGAAAATCCTCTGTTGCATTATCAAAGCCTTACGTGGTATTGACAATATCATGCAAGTTATTAACAAACTTTTGCATGATATTATCAAAATCTTACCTAGCATTAGCAAAATATTTCCTGTACTATCAAAACGTGTCTGATATTTCCAAAATCTAAAATGGAGTCCTCAGAATCATATTTGCTATTACCCAAATTTAACATAGTACTATGAAATCGTGTGTGCTATTATCAGGATCATCAAAATATTGCCAAGTATTACAAAATGCTGTGTGGTACTATCTAAATCGTGTCTGATATTATCAAACATCTTGCAATACAACACTAAATCTTTAATGATCGAATGAGAATTCTCTATGGTACTATCAAAACCATGTGTGATAATATCAAAATTTTGCAAGTTATTAACAAGATCTTACATGGTATTATAAAAATCTTAAATGACATTAACTAAATATTTTCAGTTATAATAAAACGTGTCTAATTTTAAAAAATTTAAAATTGTGCTGTCAAAATCGTGTCTGTTATAATCATGATTTTCAAATATTTTCAAATATTATTAAAACCTTACTGATATTATCAAATATCTTACATCGTAATATTAATGTCTTACATGATATTACCAAACCTTGATAGGTATTAGAAAATCCCGCCTTGCACCTTCAGATTCTTGCCAGATATTAGGAGTGTCCTCTCTGGTGTCACCTTAGTGTTGCAAGTTATTAACAAAATCATAAATGGCGTTATCAAAATCTTTCCTGATATTGAAAAATATTTTATATTACTATCTGACTTTACCAATATATAGCATGATGATATCAATTTCGTGTCTGTTAATATAAAAATCGTTGCAAGTATTATCTCAATCTTGCCCCACATTACCAAAATCTCGTCACTTATTAGCACATCTTGTTAGAAACGATAAGAATCCTCTACCTGGCGTTAACAAAAATAGATTTTGGTATCATCAAAACGTCCCTGATATTATCAAAATCTGAAATGGTGTTATCGAATCATGTCTGATATTATCAAATTTAACGTGGTACCGTCAAAATCATATTTGTTAACATCAAAATCTTGCCAAAATTTTGTGTGACATTATCAAAATCATGTCATAAATTATGAAACAACTTGTGCTACATTTTTATAACCTTACGTGGCATAATGAAAGTCCCCTATGAATTTCTCAAATATTTGCTTAGTATTATCAAAATCTTGCAAGTTTTTAACAAAATTTTTTGCATGATATTATGAAAATCTTTCCTGATATTAACGAAAATATTTTTCTGGTACTATTAAAAAACGTGTCTGATATCGTGAAATCTGAAATAATGTCATTTAAATTGTGTCTTCTGATACTGAATTTAATATGATGTGGTCAAATCCTATCTCTTGTTATCAAGATTATCAAGAATTTGCCAAGTATTACCAAAGCCTTGCCTAGTTTTATCAAACTCTTGAATATATTATCAAAATCTTGCCTTATATTATCAGTCATCTGGCAATACAATATCAAAAACACGACAAATGTAATGGGAATCCTATATGACAATATCAAAAATATACAGGATATTAAGAAAATCGTATACAAAATCTTCAAAATCTAGACTGGTGGTGGCAAAGTCGTTGCTGTTAATACAAAAAATTATCAACAATTACCAAAATCTTGTATGATATGATCCCTCTCCAAATCTTGCCTGAAATCTTCAAATATCTTGCGCTATATTATCAAAATGCCGCATAATATATTAAAAATCCTTTATGGCATTATAAAATTTTACATATTATTATCAAAATCTTGAAAGTTATTAAAAAATCTTGCATGACACTATGAAAATTTTACCTGATATTACCAGAAATATTTTTCTGGGAATATGACGTCAAATATGACAGGATTTTATTTACATCTTGTCTGCTATTATCAAACTCAACATAGGGCGATCAAATTATGCATTATCAGGATTATCAAAATCTTACCAAGTATTACCAGACTCTTGTAAGATATTATCAAAATCTTTTCTGATATTATGAAACATTTTGCACAAATATGTCAGATTCTCGACTGATTTTGTGAGAATCCTCTATGATAAAATTGAAATTATACATGGTATTATCAAAATCATGGAAGTTATTAACAAAACCCCGCACAGTGCCCCGCACGTTTAATCACACGAGTTATTAACAGATTATTTTCAGCTACAATCAAAACATGTCTGGTATTGTCAAAATCTTATATGGTGATGTCAAAGTCATGTTACCTATTAACGAAACTTAACATAGTGCTATAAACATTGTCTCTGCCATCATCAAGATAAACAAAATCTTGTCAATTATTGTCATAAACTTACATGATATTATCAAAGTCTTTCATGATATTACCAAATTCTGTTAAATGTTACAGAATCTTGTCTTGTGTTATCAAAGTCTTGTGAGATAATATGGGAATCTTTTATGGCATTTGATCAAGTTATTATCAAAATCTAAAATTGCTTTATCGAAATTCTGCCCGTTACTCTCAAAATATTATCAAATATTACCAAAATCTTCAAATTCATGAGTAGCTTATATCCCCCTTTTTCATTTTGTATTTAAATCTATTACTAATCTATTCTTTTTATTTAATAGTAAAATCTATTACTAAAAATCACGTCTGATATTATTAAACTTTTTGTACTACATTATCAAAATCTCACTTGATATAACAAGAATGCTCTATGCATTATACGGTATCATCAGAATCATAAAAGTTATTAACACAGCCTTGCATGGTATTATTAAAGTTATAAGAGATTAAAACAAATTTTGTCACTCTTAAAACGTGTCTAGTGATGCCAAAATCTAAAATGGTTCATAAAAATCATGTCTGGTATTACTGAAAGTTAGCATTGTGCTATGAAATCGTATCTGCTCTTAGCAAGATTGTCAATCATTTTGCAATAAATCGATTGTCAATATCGACTGGTATAATGAGAATTTACTATGGTATTATTAAAACCTTAAATGATAGAATCAAAATCTTGCAAGTTATTAACAAATTCGTGCATTGCATTATCAAAATCTTACCTGACATTAATAAACTATTTTCAACCACAATCAAAACGTTTGTGCTATTACCAAAATCAAATATGGTGCTATCAAAATAATTTCCACTATTAACAAAATCTAACTTAGTGCGATCAAATCGTTTTTTATTATTATCAAGAATGTTTATTTGGAATAATTGTTTGTAATATTTAACAGGATTTTATAATATCATGCAAAGCTTTGATAATATCATGTAAGGTATTAATAATATTTGAAACGATTTTGATAATCTTGATAATAGCAGAAATGATTTTGATAGCACTATGTTCGGCTATTGTAATAGATAACTTGATTTTTGATACCACTATATTAGATTTTGGAAACAACAGACGTGTTTTGATTTTAAGTGAAATTATTTTGTTAACAACTTGAGTGGTTTTGAGAAAACCATGTATATTTTTAATGTTGTCGCAGAGGATTCTCATTTGCCAATCGAGATTCTGATAATGTAGTGCGAGATGTTTCAAAGTATCACATAGTATTTAACAAGAGTTTGGTCATTATACCATGATGGGATTTTGATGATATAGCACAAGATATTTGATAATTTGAGGCAAGATTTTGATGATATCACACATGACTTTTGTAATGTTTGGTAATACTTTGATAGTATCAGGCATAGTTTTGTTAGTACCGTTTTAGATTTTGAAAATTACTTTCAAGGTTTAGGTAATGCCGGAAAGGATTCTCAAAACATCTGAAAAGAAAGATTTTGTGATATTTAACATGATTGGTAATATCAATTTATCTGAAATACCAATAAAAATCCAATAAAAAGTACATAAAGTACCAATTTACGTAAAGTTACCTAAAGTACCGAAACACTTTGTGTTCAAAATATCAATACTAATGTAGTCATAAATTATATTTTAAGCCCACATACTAAGCAGAATAATTACCTTATATCCTTAAAATGCTGAGAAAGTACTTGTTTCAAAACTAAATACTGGGTCGTGATTGGCTAGTAGGTGAGAAAACTAGACTGAGTTTGCCGATCGCGCTGCCAAACAAATTTTAAAATAAGATCTGAATTTATTGAATCTCTTCATAATGATACGCATCTTCTGCCGTCGAAAAAGGAGTAATAGTTAGAGGTAAAACAGCTCTATCAATAGAAATAATCAGTCCAAGCACACGCCATTACCGTAAATGGAAAGTGAAATTGACTCGCGGATAAGTTCTTTGTGATTAAACTCTCAACAAGGGTAATTGCATATCATGAAACTTATGAGTATTAAATTTCAAGCAGTCATGTAACAAATCAGGTACAGTCTATACACAAAGTACTTTAAGGCTGCAACCCAACTTGTTTGGTCTTGTTGCATGCATTGATCATTATCACATACTTTGGGTTGGGTTTTCCCGTAATATTGCCACATCTGAGTAGATTTGTCCCTTATTTGAGTGATTTTTTAATGTTTCACTATTGGGTCTATTGTGATTATTATATAGTTTTATTTTGTCTGATATCTCGAAAGATTATTAGGGTAATCAATTGTTTTGGATCCAGGCTACTTTATCTGAAACACAAGTTAATGAAAGATTTATAGAAGAGCAACAGTCAAGAATTCCAAGTTTGTACAAAGGCTGTAAACTTTTATGCCTATCATTAAAAATACAACTATTACTTAAAATACAAAATGTGGAATTCGTGACATCCATTCCATTCAATCAGTGTCGTTTCAAAGTGAAACTATTAGAAAAGATCTTGTGACGCAAATTATCCTCAAGCTTGAAATTATCAAACAGTTCGTGGTAACGAACTGTAGTAAGGAGCGAACCGGCTCAATAGAAACCAAAACTCTAAAAATGGAATACCAAAAATTTTGATACCAATAGCTACATCAAAAGAATCGCATTTTAATGATGATTTGAAATATATAAGTTTCATCAAGTTTAGTCTTACGCATCAAAAGTTACGGGCCTGAGAAAATTTGCTGTATTTTAGAAAATAGGGGAAACACCCCCTAAAAGTCATAGAATCTTAACGAAAATTACACCATCAGATTCAGCGTATCAGAGAACCCTACTGTAGAAGTTTCAAGCTCCTATCTACAAAAATGTGGAATCTTATATTTTTTGCCGGAAGGCAGATCACGGATGCCTGTTTATTTGTTTTGTTTTTTTCCAGGGGTGATCGTATCGACCCATTTGTCCTAGAATGTTGCGAGAGGGCTCATTCTAACGGAAATGAAAAGTTCTAGTGCCCTTTTAAGTGACCAAAAAAATGAAGGGCACCTAGGCCCCCTCCCACGCTAATTATTCTCCCAAAGTCAACGGATCAAAATTCTGAGATAGCCATTTTGTTCAGCGTAGTCAAAAAACCTTATAACTATGTCTTTGGAGACGACTTACTCCTCCACAGTCCCCGTGGGAGGGGCTACAAGTTACAAACTTTGACCAGTGCTTACATATAGTAATGGTTATTGGGAAGTGTACAGGCGTTTTCAGGAGGATTTTTTGGTTGGGGGGAGGGGTTGAGAAGAGGGGGATATACTGGGGGAACTTTCCATCGAGGAATTTGTCATGGGGGAAGAAAATTTCCATGAAGGGAGCGCAGGATTTACTAGCATTATTTAAAAAAAAAAACAATGAAAAAATAAATATGAAAAAGTTTTTTTTCAGCTGGAAGTAAGGAGCAGCATTAAAACTTAAAACGAACAGAAATTATTACCCATATGAGGGGCTCGCCTCCTCCTAATACCTCGCTCTTTACGCTAAAGTATTTTTAGTAATGTCAACTATTTATTCTACGGCTTTTGTGATTCAGGGGTCATTCTTAATGAATTGGGACAAAATTTAAGAGTTAGTGTAAAGAGAGAGGTACTGACGAGGGGGCGAACCCTCTCATGTGTGTAATAAAAACACGAGAATAAAAAATTCTTTACGTAAGCTAATTTATAAGTTACGTATATCTTTTACTAATAAAAAGATCCGTAAAAAATTAAAAGTTCTAGTTGCGTTTTTAATTAACCAAAAAATTGGAGGGCAACTAGGCTTCCTCACCCGCTCTTTTTTTCTCAAAATCAGTCGATCAAAACTATGAGAAAGCCATTTAGCCAAAAGAAAAATAAATATGCAAATTTCGTTTTAATTATTCCTCTGCGGAGAGCCAAATTGATTCAAAAACGTTCAGAATTAAATAAAAAAAAACAAGTTTTTTCAACTGAAAGTAAGGAGCGACATTAAAACTTAGAACGAACAGAAATTACTTCGTTTATGAAAGGGGCTGCTTCCTCATCAACGCCCCGCTCTTTACGCTAAAGGTTTTTACTGTTTTAAAAAGAAGAGTTGAGAGAAAGAGTCAAACTTTACCGTAAAGAGCGGGGCGTTGATGAGGAAGCAGCCCCTTTCATATGCGAAGTAATTTCTGTTCGCTTTAAGCTTTAATGTCGCTCCTCACTTTTAGTTGAAAAAACTTGTTTTTTTATTTAATTATTAATAGGCACCATCCCTACTTTATGAACTATGTCTTGCAATTACCCGTAAAGCTAATTTGTACCGGTGACCTGTGAAATTTTTATTTTGGATGATGTTTACACGGATAAAAATTTATACATTGAGTTGTCATAGGGTTTGTGATACGGTTGTAATACCGGTTTCATCCAACCCGAAAAAAAGTTATAGAACTGTCATGGGAATATGCGATATTATATTACAGTATAGAATTTTTCAGATATCAAGGTTAAATTCATGAAAATTTCAAACAAACCTTTTTTATTCAACCCGAATTCATAAAATTGCCATGGACTTACTCAAAACTAAGTACATACCGACTGGTATATGCAAATGGGGTTAGGGTATATGCAAATTTTGTACCGGCTTTAATATGCAAAAGACGTTTAAGTTATACAAAAATGAGGTTTGTGGTATATGCAAATAGAGCCGCAGGTGTTCGATCAGGCTCTATTACCCCACCACTAATAGCGTTTGAGCTGTTTTATATCAAATTTTTGTGCTGTAATTTCCATTAGATTTATCCCATAGTGTTTTTTTACACCAAGTTTTGTTACCTTTTTTATAGAAGGGAGGCTGATTGACGTCTTTGGAAAGGAATTAGCACTCAGGGCTTTCTTAAAGATGTCAAGGAGCTGCCCAGCAGTGGTATTTGGGTACTCTGGATGTAGTTCAGAGATAGATGCCGTCTGTGCCAGAGGCTTGTTACACACAACTTTTGTGTAGTAAGCTAAAACTAATAGGAACTGTACAATACTTTTTTAATGTTTTTATGTTTAGCGTACCGAAAGAAGGGCTACCCACTCTTCACCTCATAAATTTTGAAGTACCATTTGTTCTGCCACACTCGGTGCAATTCTTCCACGCCACACCTCTTCATACCTTGGCGCACAAATAATACTCGTGGTATATTGCTCCCAAGCGTTGCACGTGCCACCTGGTGTGAACGATTGTGAAAGTTGGTCTTCTCACAATTGCCGAAAGTTCTTTCTAAAGCTTTTGAAGTATGTGCCAACCCTCCTCCAAATATGTTGAGCCTCTGTATATATGTACGAACAATTCCACTTTCAAGCTAAAAGCTTCTGAATTAGCTTAAATTAAACTAAGCTAAAGCTTATTTCAAAAAGAGATACGACAACAAAAAAAGAAAAGAAGTATGCCATGACATCTAAAAACTTGGGATTATCCAAGAGCCCATGGCCATGTCGAACTAAACAATGTAAGTTACCTAAAGTACCTGAACACACTGTGGTAAAAAATGTAAGTATTAATACCAATATAGTCATAAATTACATTTATGGCCACATTCTAAGTAATTTGATAGTATATGACACATACTAGCGCGGAATAATTACCACTTATCCTTAAAGAAAAAGTACATATGTCGAAACTAAATACTGTATTGTAATTGGCTAGTAGGTCATAAAACTAGACTTAGTTTGCCGAACACGCTACCAAATCAAATTTTAAAATAAGATATGAATTTATTGAATCTCATCATATTGATACGCATCTTCTGCCATCAAAATGTGAGTAATAGTTAGATGTGAAACAGCTCTATTAACAGAACTGTTCCGTTCAAGCACACGCCATAACCGTAAATGGAAAGCGAAATTGAACCATGGATAAATTCTTTGTGATTAAACTCTCAACAAGGGTATAAAACCATATCTTGAAAATTATGAGTAGTAAATTCCAAGCAGTCATGATACAAATCAGGTACAGCCTTTAAACGAAGTAATTTAAGGCTGCAGCTCAATTTGTTTGGTTCTGGTTGCATGCAATGATCATTATCACATACTTTGGGTCGAGTTTTTCCGTATTATCTGTACACCTGAGTAGATGTGTTTCTTATTTCAGTGATTTGTTAGTGTTTCACTATTGAGTCTAATTTGATTATGATATAGTTTCATTTTGTCTGATTTCATGAATCACAAGTTAACGTCACACTTATAGAAGAGCATCAGTCAAGAATCCCAAGTCTGAACAAAGGTTGCAAACTTTTATGGCTATTAAAAAAAACAAAAAACCATTAGTTACAATAAAAATTCGGAACTCGTGACATTCATTTCATTCAATCAGTTTTGTTTCAGAGTGAAACTATTAGAAATGATCTAGTGACGGAAAGCATCCTCAAGCTGGAATTTGTTATTAATAAGCGCTATCCTTACTTTATGAGCAATGTCTTATAATTACCCATAAAGCCTGTTTGTTCTGGTGACATGTGAAATCTTTATTTTTGATGTTGTTTGGTTTTAATTTTTTTATCTTTTCTCTTTTTTTGCAGGGTGCTAATATAAGAGGGGAAGGCCTCTCTCTGCGGGAGATAAAAACTGCCAATAAATTAAGAAATTCTGTAAAAATTTGAGAAATGTCTAACTTTTTATTTTAACAGACTTTTCTCTTACAATTTAGCTCGGCAAAGCTCCTGTGCTGGTTCCTCCTCTTGAAAAACTCGAAGTAGCTTCTCCCTGTCCCTTTAAAAGGAAAATATTACACTGTTTTTATGCAATTCGATTTATTCCTGCTAATTAGACTATGCAATATTTGAATGGTTTTTGACTTTGAGAAATCACGCACACCAGGCGACGCGTACCAAGCGTGGCAAAAGTATACCATGTTTGGTAGAACTATGCGGCATAAGTGGCCCTCTGAGATTTACACCAGGTGGTGAAAAGTGGGCGGCCCTAAGGAAATATATGAAGTTGGTATTTTACCAACTTGATGAAATTCCAGTTTACTTTTATTTGTCTACAAGCTGTGTCAATTTTCCAAGGTCAGCCTATAAGTCAAACCATCCTTGGCAAAAAAAGACCTAACGTCTTTTTTCCCCTGTTAACTTCTGTAGATATTATGTGATGAGGAAATTATAGACTTTCAAGGTTCCCGGAATGAACTGCTGAGAAATAAACAACTCATGCTGTAATTGAGCATGACAAGATTAAATATAAGACCAGTTGCGCGGTCGTCAAATGGTTTATGGAAGGATTAGAAAATTGTCAAAAAAGAAAAATGAAATTGAAATTGTCAAAAAAGAAATTGTCAAAAAAGTCTAGCATCAGCCAGCTTTACATGTTTTTCCTACAAAGTTCATATTTTGCTCTCTGCTATTTTTTCAGTTTTGACATAGAAATTATATGCCCAGCAAGTATTGTCTGCGTAAATTGTTTGGGATAAACAAATATTTTATTCAAGGAGGAGATCCCCAAAACCAGTAAAAAAAACAGATAAAATAAATACAAAATTATAGTATATTGAAAATAACCGTAAAAATTCGTTTTAGTTCAAAGAAATTTCGTTCAGACTGCTTTCCTCAAACGCAGATGCATGAGGTCTGCTTATGCATTATTAAATAAAGAAAATGATTTTTTTCAACTGAATGTAAAGAGTAACAATAAAACATACAATGAACGACATTTATTGAATATATGAGGAATCCTGCCCCTTTCTCATCCATTGTTCTTTATGCTAAAGTGTTAAAGTTCTTCAAAAATACTTCTCGTTCAAACTTGATGGCTCTTGTCTTTCAAGAGTCGCTCTTAAACAATTGGGACAAAAAGTTTAACATTAGCCTAAATAGCAAGGGGTGAGGAAGGGGCAGCCATCCACATATACGTAATAGTTTCTCTTAGATTCTATATTCCTCCTTATTTTCAGTTGAAAGAACTATTTTATTTAACCATTTTTCAAATGATGCTAGGAAATACCCCTTCCCCTTATAAAATTTCTCCTAGAAATTCTATCCCGGAAAGTTTACTACCGCAAGAAAAATTCTTCCCGTGGAAAGTCTCCCCCACAGAAAATTGTTCCTCGCCAAAATAGATTTTGTGTATTTCACAATAACAAATACTATATGTAAATAATAGGTAAATTGCATAACTCACAGCCTTTCCCCGGGGGTTGTGGGGGTCAAATAATACCCATAAGCGTAGTTATTAAAGTTTTCAAATATACTGAACCAATTGGCTATCTGAAAATTTGATTGAACTTTTGGGGGAAAAGTGGCGCGTTAGAGGGGCTTATTAACCTCTTATCTTTTGGTTTTTAAAAAGAACACTAGAACTTTGAATTTCATTTAGAATAAACTCTCTGCTAATTTTCTTGGACTATTAGTTTGATCTCCGAAATCAAAAAGACTCATGATTGGTTTTGATTTAAAACACTTCAACCTCAAAAACTTCAAAACATTTTACAAATAACCAAACCTTGACAAAAATAGATGGAAACCATTTAGAGTTAGTGAAAAAAGAAACAAAAATCTAGTTTATTTGATAAAATTTTGATGAATATTAGTCCGTATTTACCCCTAGTGCACATACTTCAAGTAGCGCTCTACTAATGTACCATTTACACTAAGGAATAAAAGCCGTTAATGTGACCTTAGTCATGTCAAAAACTGTTCTATCGTCCTTATCACTGCATTTTTAAAGCTGTTTTAAACGGAGAAACAGCAGGATAGTATTGATCAGTGGGATCAAAGTATTTTATTGTCCTGCTGAACCTTCCTTTGAATGCAGCTCAGCATATGGTTTTTGGCAATTATTTCCAGCTTTTAAAATGTCAGATATGACCTTTACGGGTAATAATGACAATATGGTCTCGACTAATCATTCAGTTTCTGCTCTTGAGCCTCATGTTTGATTATTCACCTATAGTCTGCCATTTTTCCAGTCCATGCTTTCTTTGCTCTTAGTGTATTTTCTGTTTTATAATGACTGTTTTTTTCTAGGGTGTGAAAGGAGACCAAGGGGTCCCTGGACCTCCAGGAGGTGTACTAGAGGCGGACATCACTAGGACTGTTGACAGATTACTTGGAGAAAAGCGTCAGGTAACCAGTGTTTATTTTTAGTCTTGTTTAACTTAGGGATGATAAGATGCAACTGTAATCTAAGAGAAGAATTTTTAAGAGTCCTCGACAATTATAAAACTATGGAAACTAAATGCAATTAAGTTGTTTGTACATAATTTTAGTCTTTTTAGCCGCTTTATTTTTCTATAGACCTATACATTCTCTAAAAGACTAAAAATAAACCGTATATGTACGACTGTATCTTTAGATACAGCCATAGAAGGACAGTATCTGTAGTGTGTTTTCAAGGCTTCATTACATTTTTAATACTGAGCCATCTGATTGCCACTTAAAATTTAGCTGTCAACTAAAAACACATCATTTGAAATTAAAAACTGCCACTTTAAAGCTTAAAAGCTCATTTTCGGGTCCCTAGAATAACTATAAAAATGTCTTATCTTTCAACTATATTTGATAATGCACCATCATTAAAAGCTTAGTCCTTTTGCCAGGGTTTTGAAGAACTCAGTATTAAACGTAAAAGAACCTCAGATAGGCCAAGTTTCTCTAGTTTTCACATCCAATTTGTTTCTGTTTAAAGCTATATTGAACCCTTCACAAATCCTTATCTTTTGAATCTTAGAGGATTTCAATTTCTAGTCCCCGTGGGATGAAAAACAATTAATTAACTCAACTTAAAAAGAAAGGAAAAGAACATAGAAGAGTATTGAAGAAGAACCTAGAAATCATTATTTGAATATAATATATATTTAATATTCTTAAGGTGAGCCAAATTAACAGAATATTTTTTTTTAAGAATCTAAGTAATTGCAAGCTCTAAGTAAATTTTGATCGGTTTGTTATTAAATAAATAAACAAACAAGGTTTTCCCGCCGAAAGTAAGAAGCAGCATTAAATTTCAAGACGAACAGAAATTATTCTTGTATGAGAGGGGCTACCTCTTCCTCAGCCCTCGCTCTTTGCGCTAAAATCTCAAGTTCTTCATTAAAGACTGTTTTCCAAATCATGCAAGGAAATCCCTTCCCTTCCCTCACCCCATGTACTATATATATATATATATATACTATATATGAACAATACGGGCGAATTGCGTAACTTCAGCCCTTTCCCCAGGGAGTATGGAAGGTCATGTCACCACCATAACCATTGAACCTTTCAACTATGCTGAAACAAATGGCTATCTTAAAATTTGATTATACATGTTTATTGAAAAATGGGCGTTGTGATCAAGGCTAATAAAGGGGGTAAAAGGGGCCAAAAACTTTTGATTCCCGTTCAAATGAGCTGTCTTCCAATTTCCTAGGACCGTCGGTTTGATACGATCAACCATGTGAAAAAAAAAAAAGCAAATAAAATTCATTCTCGATCTTTGTTCTGCCAAAAAGTCACTCCTTACTAACAGTTCATTACCACGAACTGTTTGACAGCCGGAGGACCAGGAGGACCGTCGCTTTGACAGGTTTTATGCGCATTGAAGTGGCCAAGTTTCTCCAGTTTTCACATCCAATTTGTTTCTGTTTAAAGCTATATTGAACCCTTCACAAATCCTTATCTTTTGAATCTTAGAGGATTTCAATTTCTAGTCCCCGTGGGGTGAAAAACAATTAATTAACTCAACTTAAAAAGAAAGGAAAAGAACATAGAAGAGTATTGAAGAAGAACCTAGAAATCATTATTTGAATATAATATATATCTAATATTCTTAAGGTGAGCCAAATTATCAGAATATTTTTTTTTAAGAATCTAAGTAATTCCAAGCTCTAAGTAAATTTTGATCGGTTTGTTATTAAATAAATAAACAAACAAGGTTTTCCCGCCGAAAGTAAGAAGCAGCATTAAATTTCAAGACGAACAGAAATTATTCTTGTATGAGAGGGGCTACCTCTTCCTCAGCCCTCGCTCTTTGCGCTAAAATCTCAAGTTCTTCATTAAAGACCGTTTTCCAAATCATGCAAGGAAATCCCTTCCCTTCCCTCACCCCATGTACTATATATATATCTATATATATAAAAATAAGTTGTCTGTGGATCTGTGGATCTGTGGATCAGGTGACGTCATGTTTGTCCGCATATGACGTCTGAATTATTTCACACTAATACAAAAGAAGAAAAAAACTAAAAAAGGTAAAAACTACAAAAAAAACTAAAAAGAAAAAAAAAACTAAAAAAGCTAAAAAACTAAAAAAAAACTAAAAAAAGGTAAAAATCCAATAACTAAAAAAAACTGAAAAAATAAAAAAAGGCAAAAACTACAAAAAAAATAAAAACTAATAAAAAAAAACTAAAAAAGCTAAAAAACTAAAAAAACTAAAAAAAACTAAAAAAAGGTAAAAAACTAAAAAAAACTAAAAACTAAAAAAGAAAAAAACTAAAAAAAAGGAAAAAACTGAAAAATAAAAGAGAAAAAGAAAACTAAAAAAATATGAATAAATATATATAAAAATAAGTTGTTTGTGGGTTATGTCTGTCTGTCTGTCTGTCGAGTGACGTCGTGTTTGTCCGCATATGACGTCTGAATTATTTCACACTAATACAAAAGAAGAAAAAAAACTAAAAAAGGTAAAAACTACAAAAAAAACTAAAAAGAAAAAAACTAAAAAAGCTAAAAAACTAAAAAAACTAAAAAAAGGTAAAAAACTAAAAACTAAAAAAAACTGAAAAAACTAAAAAAAGGCAAAAACTAAAAAAGAAAAAACTAAAAAAAAGGAAAAAACTGAAAAATAAGAGAAAAAGAAAACTAAAAAAATATTAATAAATATAGAAAATATAAATATAAATATAATATAAATTAGCAATCAACAAAGCACCGAGACACAAATGACGACCGGGACACAGGGAGTATGATGACGACCAGGACATAAGTAAAAAAAAAAACTAAAAAAACTAAAAAAATGGTAAAAACTACAAAAAAACTAAAAACTAATAAGAAAACTAAAAAATCTAAAAATCTAAATAAACTAAAAAAGAAAAAAAAAGAAAAAAGGAAAAAAATAAAGGAGAAAAACAAAACTAAAAAACGAAAGTATATACAGACCGGGACACCGGGATACAAATGACGACCGGGACACACGGAATATAAATGACGACCGGGACACAGGGACAATACGGGCGAATTGCGTAACTTCAGCCCTTTCCCCAGGGAGTATGGAAGGTCATGTCACCACCATAACCATTGAACCTTTCAACTATGCTGAAACAAATGGCTATCTTAAAATTTGATTATACATGTTTATTGAAAAATGGGCGTTGTGATAAAGGCTAATAAAGGGGGTAGAAGGGGCCAAAAACTTTTGATTCCCGTTCAAATGATCTGTCTTCCAATTTCCTAGGACCGTCGGTTTGATACGATCAAACATGTGAAAACAAAAAAGCAAATAAAACTCATTCTCGATCTTTGTTCTGCCAAAAAGTCACTCCTTACTAACAGTTCATTACCACGAACTGTTTGGCAGCCGGAGGACCAGGAGGACCGTCGCTTTGACAGGTTTTATGCGCATTGAAGTAGACTTATCAAAATATACATTCGAAAAATAATTAGGGAATTGAGGTTTATAATATTTAAACATTAAATTTTTGTGAATAAAAATTCCTACGGCAGCTACTACTAGAATTCTAATTTGTCTATAAACATTGCATCAGAATGTTTAACCAGCTGAGCAAACTCTACTCTAATCAGAAACAATGACCCAGTGATTAAAACAAAAACCACGTTTTCGATTTTAGAATTGTAAGAATGTACGTGCCCTTCAAATGATTTTTGCATCATCGGAGCAAGGAAAATATAAGGAAAATTAAAATAAAAATAAAAAAGGTAAGAGAGAAGTGAGAAAAGCATACCTAAGACTGTTCTGGCTGAAAAATACTAGGTGAACTTCTGCGAAGTAAAATTACGAGTCTTTCCACATAGATCGAAAAACCAATAGAGGTCATATTTGCTAGTATTCGGTATATACAAAATAGCATGGATCAGGACTAATGGCTAAATCTGTCCACATGTTTTTTTTTGCTCATTTTTTTCATGTATCTCAATTTTGTCTGTATACTCCATTCTTCTGTGTTAAAACAAGTGAATCCACAATGGCGTGAATCTGAGTTAATAGCAAAATATCACAGCAAAATTCTGCAAATCTCGCCTCTAGTCCTTATTTCTGTCTCTATGGGTCTTCCAGCAATGATTTCATTTATTTAGTTTACGTTTGGTTTTGATGGTCATAGTTGTTTTTTTCAATATATATATTGTAAGTAGCCCAAGAGTATGCCAAATCCATGTTTTCCCTCAATTTTCATAAATTTTAAATTTGCAGGTGTAAGTCCTCTGGTCAAAAGATACCTAACATGAAATCACGTGGTTTGAGGATATATGTCCTTGTGACCTTGCACCAAGAGAACCCCAATACACAAGAAAATAGAAAAAAAGTGTTCCCTGAAAAAGAACCGACAATTTTTTTCCTCGCAACGTCTTAAAACCTATGCTCGTAAGGTCCTGAGGCAAGGAAATCTCCAAAACTTTACGAGGTTCCAGGACCCCAAGAACTTGGGCCATAAAATGTCTTTGTCAATTGGATTAAAGCAGGTATTTGGAAGTCTTGGCTCAAAGAAACTCCAATTCACAAAAAAAAACAATGAAAAAAATATTTGTTTGCTGAAAATGGGGCTTTAAAACGGGCTATTAAGCTCTTGTTTTTTGAACGACTTGATATTGCAATCTTAAGTCAGTGGTAAAATGAATCCTCATTTACAAGAGAAATTTTAGTTTTGTTGCGCAGACTCCCCTGGAAATTGTTTCCTGGAAAGGGTCAGAAACTTCCCTAGGCCAAGGGGAACAGGCAAAACGTTTGTTTAGAAGAACAGGCTCATTAGGGGCCGGCAAATTGACTATAAACCATATTTTCTATGGTGAGTTTTAAACTTGTCTCCCTCAGGCTTGAGACCAAAAGTAACCAAATATACTATTTGTATAAATGAGCAATTATTGTGTATGTATGTATGTTCTCGAAAACGATTCCATATTTTTTCGGGAAAATTTATATTTTGGGGTACTCTCGCATAAAAAAAAAAAAAAATCTGGATATGTCAGGAGTCTGAGAATAATTCGTTAAGTCTTAATTTTGGTTTTTGCAAGTGACATCATGTAGTAAAATTACAACGACGTTATGTACTTAGAAAATTACAATAACGTCATATACCTACACACAATGTCTGTAGGAAGGCCAAAAAGAATCAAAATTTGCAGTTGCAGTTACTATAAATGACGACTTCGTGGAACCAACACCTAAACTATCAAACGTGATAAGATGTTAACATCGATAACCTATGCCATCAATTGCGGCAACACCAATACGAGCAGCTAAAGCAAATCCCATTGCTTAAGTGTCTGAAGTAATCAAAATCCAAAAACGTGTCAAAACTGAAAATGAACAGCAAAGACACGCGCGGTTAGAGGATAAACAAAATCGAAAATTAGAGCCTGTCGAAAATGAAAATGAAGATCAAAAGACACACGCGGCTAGAAGAACCGCGGCGTCGTAATCTTCGTTACCAACAAAGTGTGGCACAAAACCGAGTACATACTTAAAAAGATGCCATAACCTCAGTAAATGTTATATGTAGGTCTTTGGGACCCTTCAACGTTGCTTGTATTCACCGTGGAGGCCTTCATTTTCCGGACAGAAAATGTCTTTTCCCAGGGTGGTTGTAACGAACCTGTGGTTGCAAATCAGCATAGATAGTATACATATTTTTTTTTGGATTGCCCGTCCATGAAGCGAACTTATATCGTTCCAAAGACCCCTCCTTTAAGGTTTATATTTTGAGATCCTTTTTGCTGGAAATAAAAACAAAGTTTTGTGATATCTGAAGCTTTCTTGGAAAATGTGTTTCATTCTCCTCGAAAATAAGCCATTTTTATTTTTACATCGCAATGTTACACCTTCCTCAAATGCTTAAAAATAATTTTTGTGGTGACAAATGTGATTTGGAATTTTTTCCAGGGCTCTTAAACTCTCAAAATTAATTTCATTTTTTTCTAACATAAGTTCTACCGTTTTATGTAACCTATCCTAATCTACGTCCATTCTATGTATAATTGTATATATGGGCTTACATTATATATTAGCACACGTTTTATCTTTCGGCTCAGTCCTCTTTTAATCGAATGATATCTAGAGTTAGTTCATTCCGGTTTCTCATTTCTGTTTTATCTTTCAAGGGATACACCGGTGACTCATGCAGCTGTAATATATCATCTGTAGCTGAAGATGTCAAATTCAAACTCCTTGAACTAATTCCAGCTGGACCAAGAGGACCACCCGGCCCAGAAGGAAAGCAAGGTCCACAAGGACCTAAAGTAAGTTCTGCTAGTCGCACTCAAGTAGCATAGCTAATGTTAATTATAAGAAACCGGGAATATAGGAAATATAGCTACAAAAAATTTGTGACTCAAATGGGCTCTAATACACAGAATTCTTCTTTGAGGCTCATGCATTTATGGATTACAAACAGTTAGTAAAGTTAAGTAAAAGAATAGGAAATTTATACTATAAACAAAAAACGTATAGACAAGAAATAAAAAAGTAATTAAAACAAATCAAATTAAAATGCATGTCAGGATAGAATTCCAAAACAAAACACAATTCTGATCATTGTCAATGTCTATGCTAGGATCTCTTTCTTGACGCAAATGCAAAAGTTACTTAAACAAAAAAGAAACAGAACCATCGTAAATAAATTTTATAAAACATGAAAATCTAGGCTTTCTAGTTGGCTGAATTTGCAATCCTAGATACTTTGATGTTGCTTTTGTGCTTAAAACCAAACTCCGCATCTTGATGAGACCTGCTTGGAAACAAAAGTCCCTCTAAACATGTGCGGAGTCATTAAGGTCTAGCGTCATTAAGGTCAGCAATATGATAGAAAATTCCTTGCTTAAGGCTGCTCAGCGAGCTGGAGTAAATTTTAGGTTTTCCTATTGTCTTAGCATGTTTCAGCTTGTTTAGGGTTTCATACGCTGGAGCTGATTAGAATATCAAAAACTTGTCAAAGTTTTCTTTAAGGCTTTTTCATTAAGTATTATCGTTTCACTACCTCTGTCACTACTGCTAAGATCTCACTGCAGCTTTAAGCCGTCTGAGGCTAACACAACTGCACCTGCTCTCCATCATGTCTACTCAAAGTTTTACTCTTTATCCCCTTCCCATGGAGTTCCTATTTCATATAAATTTTTCCTTATGACCTCTTCGTACCATGGTCGGCGGCGAATTACTTTTCATTTGCTCCACATGGAACGCCAAAAAGCACCATCTTTGGCGATCTCTCATCATTTATCTGTGGAACGTGGTCTAGCGATCTAGACCTGTTTTTCATAATAGCTCTAGGAAGTGGAGAATTAGAAAGAGTAATTTGATTTAATGTAAGACAGAGCCCTTGCTTTTCTAGGAAAGAAAAATTTCTTTTATTTATCTTTTGGGAGACGATATTCATTTTTTCAAAACATTTATCTCAAATTGATTAATGCTAATTTCCTATATTTCTTGAAATAGCTGCCAAATTTGTTATTGGATAACTGTCGAAAAAAACTGTCGGAGTAACATTATTCAACTAGTCCCAGGTTCTCAAGAATTTTGAAATGATGTTTTTATCTTGATGACTTCATAAACAGGATCTAAATGGAAAGCTACAAAGTTGGATTAGTCACGTTTGACATCATTTTTGTCCGACATCTGTCTTTCTTCATTTCTAATAGACATCGCCTTAGTTCTCGTAAAGGATAACCATTGGCAGCTCTGTTAAGCATGGTTGCCAAGTTGCATTTCTCATGAAAGTGTTGGGCTCATCATTTTACTCCTGATCAGATCTCAGTTTAAACTATTTTTAATTCAAAAGTTTTATGACATCAAAATTATCTTTTTTCTAATCGACTGTCAGGTGATTCACGAGCCCCTTGCCATTCCTTAGGCTATAGCAACGTTTTCAAACGAAGCAGATAAAAGATTTGATAAAATGAAATATAATGCAATTTGGAATAAGCTGTATCCAGAAATAAGATACTACAAAATAATATGGTGCTAACATCTGTAATTGTGTTAATAGGAAATGCTTTGGCTTTCTCCGCCAAATACCGACTGCTACTTTTGAAGGCAATGTCTGATTTAATGTTAATTACCGTTTTTCTCTCCTGAGTGGTGGTTTTAATCACCGTTCAGTCCAGTTTTTCATCTGGGCTTCTTTTTCTTGTGCTGTGCCACCGTTAGTCAAGACGACAAGTCTTAAAAACACGACCAACACGTTGGCGCTTAGCTTGCTTTGATTACCTGAAGAAAGTAATATCATTATGATAGTACTTCAAAATAACCTTGGTACGGTGCTACTGATGCATCTAACTGGAACTGGTTCCCTAAGGAGCTCTTAAATCAAAGCCAGTTTGTTTATGGTCTTTTTGTTTAGTTATAATGATGCTGTTCATTTTTAATAATATTTGTTGTCGAAAGAATTTCATACATTCAAGATAATCTCCATTCTTTGATACTGTCGTTTGATGTGTTTTTTTGCACGACGCTATAACATCTCAATATTTTTCACCATGCAAAATCACATAGTTGAAGTATGTTGAGGATACGGCATGCACGTTGGTCCACAAAGGAATTTCTTTGGAAACAAAAGTCCATATTTCACTGTCAGCCATATCCTTCAAAAAGATCAAAAAAGGGGGGAAGTCATGGGCGTAGGAGTGGGGGGAGGGAAGGGTAAAAAGGTGCCACCATGAATAGAAGATGAAAAATTTACCAATTTACAATTTTAATTTAATGATTCAAAATAGGGACAGAACTACAAAACTGGGTTGATGACAGGCCTCAAAATCCCCTTGCCAGCATTAACCTCTTCCCCCAACCCAAAAAATAACAAATAACAAATTACGCTTAATTTTTGGATAAGCCATTGAGGGCTTTGGTCTTTCCACCCATATCACATATTTTGCCAGATGACAGATTTCTCCTTCCCTAACAAAATCTTACAGTTTAACATGAATATTGGAAATTATAGCAAGCCGGTGTGTTATCCTGCATAGAATTTACAGTCAGCTTTTCACTGTAAAAGGTGAAATTGGTTTCAGAAAATAAGCAGTTGATTGTCTCTTCTGCTTCTGTTATAAAAATTGGCCCATACCTACTCCGGGTGCCCGTAAAATAGATCGTACACATTTTGCTTTTAGGTGGAATTAATTTTTACAGCATAAATTGAAACTAATTTGCAAAAGAAAACTAAACATTCTATTTGTTTCAATGTCACAGCATTTGGGACATTTTCTTTTACAGTTTCTGTCTTTGGGAGAGATTAAAAAATTACCCCTACATCTTTCCCTGTGAGCACCGTTGCACACACAATTTTGCAACGGGCAGTCCTTAAAAATCTTTTCTGGAAGAGGAATGAGCAAAAACTTAAGATTCCCTCTCCTCTTCCCTCAGGAAAGTATCTTATCTTTTTCCAAATATTCCAAAATTGCAAAGCTTTTGCATAATTTTTGTCTGCAAGTGTTATGTCACCTAAGTTTATTTTTTACAGTAAAAAGAGAAGAATAATATGGATAGATCCTCAGTATATCCTTTGTTCACATATAACCACAAATATACGGCCGTAGAAGAATGATTTTATAAAACCTTACAAGAATATTAAAGCTAAGCATTTGTAATTGAATCAGCAATTTGAAAATTGTATGGCTGTGAAAAGTTTCGTATAAGAAATGAGTAGTATATAGAAGTATGGTTAGGAACAATTTAGTAAATACAGCCAAGGTGTTCATAAACTTGTGTAAGCCTTCAACTTAATAGAGTGTGAAAATATATAAAAAGTGTAATATTTAGCAGCAATACAATCTAGAAAAAGGCTCTATGGGCAAATAAATTGTTTTCAAACATTTATCCCCATTACGTAGAAAATTTTTAAACCCCCTGCAAAAATGTGAAAGTTTCCAATGGAGATTGTCTGGGGATTCGCAACAAATCTGTATGACAGTTAAAATTACAGAAAAAATGGTAAAACTGTTACATTTTAAGTGGAGATCTGGTCGGATACGAAGTTTTTTTTTTTGCTACAGGCCTTGTGGCTCCATCATAGATGATGATTCGCCGCTAGTCCTGGTAATTTTCTTATTTTCCAACACAGA
This sequence comes from Artemia franciscana, assembly GCF_032884065.1. Classification (NCBI taxonomy): domain Eukaryota; kingdom Metazoa; phylum Arthropoda; class Branchiopoda; order Anostraca; family Artemiidae; genus Artemia; species Artemia franciscana. The sequence continues at coordinate 15,958,786 of NC_088871.1, read as the reverse complement.
GGTATTTGTTATACCTTCTTGAACGCGTCAAGGGAAGGATTTTCCGGGATTGCCTCTGTCGGCAATCTATTTCATGTGGCAACCCATCACCGGGCAAAACTCGTTTTCAGATAATCTTGGCGGGGACTACCCTTCTCAAGGTAGTCCTGATGAGCTATATTTTGGCGAGTTTATTGCAAGGGCTTTTTTTTATTAGGAACAAGCTTCGATAGCTCCTCTGATGGAGGGTTATGCATGTTCTTGCAGAAAACCGACATGGAAGCCATGTCGAGGCATTCCTGGATCAACTGTGGGGTTTTAGCTTTCGTGTTGCCAGAGGCTACTGGACGAAATGATCTATTTTGAATTTGTTGGAGTTGAGCAATGTGGCTTTTAGGCTCACCAGCGATGAGAGGTTATGCGTATTACATGACAGGTCTGATGCACGAAATTTAAAGTGGCAGAATAGACTCATTCGGGAGAAGACATTTGCATCTTAGGATAACTCCTAGTTTCTTGGAGAAAGAGGATCTAATTTTACTGAGATGCTCAGTCCATGAGATATCCTAAGAGAAATTAATTCCAAGCAGGTGCAGTGTGTCAACTCAAATTATCGCCTCTCCTTTGGAGACAAAATCAGGATGGGCGCACGTATGCCTTTGAAATTAGGAGCTCTTTCGTTTTCGATGCGTTCAAACTCACAAGCCATGCATCTGCCGACGCCTTAATTCTCTCCGGGTCAGCCTGAAGCTCCTTGTGGGATTCTCTGGGATCTTCGTATTTTGCAATTGATGTTTTTGTTGTCGTGTCAAAAGCAAAGTGGTCATGTTTCTTTACAAGGTTGTCCCCTAGGTCGTTTATGAACATCAAGAAAAAATTGGACCAAGAATACTGGGTGGGCTTCTGATATGAAGCCATCGAGGACAACTTGCAATGATCGTTGACGAAGAACGTCAGCAAGTACCTCAAATAGTTGACCATCAAATCCATAGGCTTTCAGTTTACAAAGAAGTCCCTAGTGCCATATACGATCAAAGGCTCTTGCGATATCAAAGGAGAGAAAGCGAATATTATGCCCCTAAGAAAGGAGCTCAGACTACCCTTGATACTGTGCAATCCGACAGTATAATGTATACCGTTTTCTGCGAAAACCGTGTTGTTTGTTTGCCAACAGGAGATGTGACCCACGGTATTGGTAAAGGTTCTCATTAATGACGCTCTCATGATCTTCACCTATGCAGGACAGCACACCTATTGGACGATACGATCCTACATTAGTAGGGATGGACTCTGCCTTTGGAACAGGAACCACATAAGCAGTTTGATAACCATAAGTTTGCGCCTGGGCCAAAGCCTTTACCTAATTTTCAAAAGCTGAGCTGAAAGTATTAAAAAGTGCGAAGATAAAATGTTGTTTTTCAATCCCTTAATAACATCCCTTTTCATTATCACAAAAATATCTTCCTGGCCCCTAATCACGTGATGAATCATTCATAGTAAATCATTTTCTATCTTGCTCTATCTTTATTTGTCATCGGTGGGGTGGCTGACAGACAAAATAAACCTGGCTGATCAATTTTAGAAATTGTATTAGAAAACTTTACGCCGTCAGATCCGAATTTTTTTTGGCATATGTTCCGGAGATTTATCTTTCACATGCCACGTTTTGAGGAGACAAATTTGCCTCTGCAATCTAATATTTTTTGTAGGAGAATGTATTGAAAAACTATTCGTCTATTTGTCATCTTTTCTTCAGATATCTTCCAAAATGTTGTGACTAACTGCGCATTCCTCTTTCTCTTTAATTATTACTACGTACATTTCAACTATTAAAAATCATTTTCTGGTATAAAATTTGCTGGTGAATTTGCTATTAGTTATCTCTCGTGCATTATGATCTTCAGTCTCAATCGAACTACGAGTATTTTTATGATTCTAATATTCATGTCGCATCTTTCCGCCGTTCTTTCTTAACATAAATATAATCCATAAAAATAATATATATATATATATATGTATATATATATATATATATATATATATATATATATATATATATATATATATATATATATATATATTAAGTATTATATATCTATATATATAAAAATAAGTTGTCTGTCTGTGTGTCTGTCTGTGGATCAGGTGACGTCATGTTTCTGTGTCAGCTGACGTCATGAAGTTAGTTGTCGTCATTTTTGCTATGACGGTGACGTCATTAAAGATATTTAAGACATATATGTTCACGTAGAAATCTATTAATGTTTAAGTTTAAAATGACTGATGAACTTACAATGGCAAAAGCCGATGAAGATGCTCAAAGAGTCTATGCCAAAAAACTTGCTGCTGATAGAGAATGTCAGAAAAGAAAGCGTGCCGAGGAATCAAAAGAACAGCAAGGAAACAGGCTTGAGGCTAAAGAACGTAAAACCGCGCAGTTAGATGAAGATCCACCTGGACAGCGAGAGTCAAAACATATCAAAACTGAAAATGATAGCGATGATGATTGGGTTTGGGATTTTGACTCGGATAAGGTCATCAATGCCTACCAGATTTTAGTTAAAAAAACAAAGGTTCGGCGATATGTATTTCATAGTGAAGCTGAAAAATAAAGAAGAAAAAGAAAACTGAAAAAAGAAAAAAATGTAAAAAACTAAAAAATACTAAAAACATATATATATATAACATAGATATGGAAAAAGAGAGATTGTTCATGACCTGTCCACCCACTCTTCGCGCTAAATTTTAACTTTGTTAGATTTTAAGAACGACAATTAAAGAACAGCTTTAGTCATAAATGCTTTCAGCATAGCACCCTGGAAAGGGGTTTCTGCCTTTTTAGTTTTAATATTTCTCTTTGTTTTTATAAAAAAAGATTTTATTTTTCATTTCATAGGTGTTGAAACCAAAAAAAAAAAGTTCAAAATACGACAATTTTTACTCGCTATATCATTGACTCTGGTGTTACATATTGGTGCTTTTGTCATATTGGTGTCATAATTGTCATATTAGTGTCATTTGTTTATTGACATTGGTGTTACGTATATCTCTTTTGTATTAACCATCATGAGGGACATAAATAAGTATATATATATATATATATAATATATATATATATATATATATATATATATATATATATATATATATATATATATATATAAATATATATATATATATCTATATATATAAAAATAAGTTGTCTGTCCGTTACGCCAGATTATATCTTATCTATATATAAAAATGAAACTAAACTGAAAAGCAAACTGAAACTAAAAATGTAGAAACTGGGAATTGCATAAATATTTCTATATATTTTGACAATAGATTAAAGTAATTCGAAAACCTTATAACAGATATTTATAATTTTGGGTTTTATTATAAATTGTCGAGCGTTTGCATGCTTGGTACGTAAAATTTTTTTCTAACATCAATGTTAGAATGAACACTGAAAAATTGAAAAACATTGAAAAAGGTAGAATGTTACCAAAAAGCAAAACCAGGCTTGCGGTTCAAAGAGAAATGGCCAGATTAAGAATGTGCAATTTACGTCAACGAAGCGTAAAAAAACTAAAAAAAAGGCAAAAACTACAAAAAAAACTAAAAACTAATAAAAAAAAATAAAAAAGCTAAAAAACTAAAAAAACTAAAAAAACTAAAAAAAGGTAAAAAACTAAAAAAAACTAACTACAAAAAAAAAACTAAAAACTAATAAAAAAAATAAAAAAGCTAAAAAACTAAAAAAACTAAAAAAAGGCAAAAACTACAAAAAAAACTAAAAACTAATAAAAAAGCTAAAAAACTAAAAAACTAAAAAAAAGGCAAAAAACTACAAAAAAACTAAAAACTAATAAAAAAAAATAAAAAAGCTAAAAAACTAAAAAAAACTAAAAAACTGAAAAAAGGTAAAAAACTAAAAAAACTAAAAACTAAAAAAAACTAAAAAAAAGGAAAAAACTGAAAAATAAGCTAAAATAAAGGTAAAAACCAATAAAAAACTAAAAAAAAACTGAAAAAACTAAAAAAGGCAAAAACTACAAAAAAAAACTAAAAACTAATAAAAAAAAGTAAAAAAGCTAAAAAACTAAAAAAAATAAAAAAACTAAAAAAAGGTAAAAAACTAAAAAAAATAAAAAATAAAAAAAAATAAAAAAAAGGAAAAAACTGAAAAATAAGCTAAAATAAAGGTAAAAACCAATAAAAAACTAAAAAGAAAAAAAGGAAAAAACTAAAAAAAATTTTCATCTAAAAAACTAAAAAAAACTAAAAAAGGTAAAAACTAAAAGAACTAAAAAAGAAAAAAATAAATGACGACACTCAAAGAGAAAGCGACCAGGACAAAAGGAATGTTCGATTAGCAATCAACAAAGCACCGGGACACAGGGAGTATAAATGACGACCAGGACAAAAGTAAAAAAAAAAAACTAACAAAACTAAAAAGAAGGTAAAAACTACAAAAAAACTAAAAAGAAAAAAAACTAAAAACTAATAAAAAAACTACAAAATCTAAAAATCTAAATAAACTAAAAAAGAAAAAAAAAGGAAAAAAATAAAGGAGAAAAACAAAACTAAAAAACGAATGTATATACAGACCGGGACACCGGGATACAAATGACGACCGGGACACAGGGAATATAAATGACGACCGGGACACAGGGACACAACTACAACGGGGACACCGGGGGAAACAGGGGGATATAAATGACGACCGGGACACCGGGACAGGGAATGGTCGATTAGCAATCACCATCAACAAAGCTCAAGGGCAATCATTAGAATCATGAGGTATAGATCTGAATACAGATTGTTTTCCCATGGACCATTATATGTTGCATGTTCAAGAGTCGGTAAACCTGACAATCTATTTGGATCAGGTGACGTCACCTGAAAAAACTGGATCAGGTGACGTCAAAACTGAAAAAACTAACAAAAGGCAAAAACTACAAAAAATACTAAAAACTAATAAAAAAAATAAAAAAGCTAAAAAACTAAAAAACTTAAAAAAGGCAAAAACTACAAAAAAAACTAAAAACTAATAAAAAAGCTAAAAAACTAAAAAAAACTAAATAAAGGCAAAAACTACAAAAAAAAACTAAAAACTAATAAAAAAAATAAAAAAGCTAAAAAACTAAAAAAAACTAAAAACTAATAAAAAAAAATAAAAAAGCTAAAAAAACTGAAAAATAAGCTAAAATAAAGGTAAAAACCAATAAAAAACTAAAAAAAAAACTGAAAAAACTAAAAAAAGGCAAAAACTACAAAAAAAACTAAAAACTAATAAAAAAAATAAAAAAGCTAAAAAACTAAAAAAACTAAAAAAACTAAAAAAAGGTAAAAAACTAAAAACACTAAAAACTAAAAAAAAACTAAAAAAAGGAAAAAACTGAAAAATAAGCTAAAATAAAGGTAAAAACCAATAAAAAACTAAAAAGAAAAAAGGAAAAAACTAAAAAAAAATTTCATCTAAAAAACTAAAAAAAACTAAAAAAGGTAAAAACTAAAAGAACTAAAAAAGAAAAAAATAAATGACGACACTCAAAGAGAAAGCGACCAGGACAAAAGGAATGTTCGATTAGCAATCAACAAAGCACCGGGACACAGGGAGTATAAATGACGACCAGGACATAAGTAAAAAAAAAACTAACAAAACTAAAAAGAAGGTAAAAACTACAAAAAAACTAAAAAGAAAAAAAACTAAAAACTAATAAAAAAACTACAAAATCTAAAAATCTAAATAAACTAAAAAAGAAAAAAAAAGGAAAAAAATAAAGGAGAAAAACAAAACTAAAAAACGAATGTATATACAGACCGGGACACCGGGATACAAATGACGACCGGGACACAGGGAATATAAATGACGACCGGGACACAGGGACACAACTACAACGGGGACACCGGGGGAAACAGGGGGATATAAATGACGACCGGGACACCGGGGCAGGGAATGGTCGATTAGCAATCACCATCAACAAAGCTCAAGGGCAATCATTAGAATCATGAGGTATAGATCTGAATACAGATTGTTTTCCCATGGACCATTATATGTTGCATGTTCAAGAGTCGGTAAACCTGACAATCTATTTATATGCAAAGACAATGGGACAGCAAAGAATGTTGTATATTCGCAAGTTTTACGTAGTTAAAACCATATATATATATATATATATATATATATATATATATATATATATATATATATATATATATATATATATATATATATATATATATATATATATATATATATATATATCTATATTCACAGGTGGGACATAGGGACACAACTACAATGGCGCGTAACTATTATGGCGCGTAACGACTTACGCGCGCGGGGGGGCTTGGGGGGGCGCGAAGCGCCCCCACCAACTAGGTGTTGGGGTGGCGCGAAGCGCCACCCCAACAGCTAGTCTATATATATATATATATATATATATATATATATATATATATATATACATATATATATATAAGTATATATATATATATATATATATATATATATATATATATATATATATATATATATATATATATACTTATTTATGTTGACAGAAATTAGACATAACAAATCAATAAAGGTGTTTTTATTGAAGTGAATATTGCTAGTAGTTAGGCACTCAGAAGCGTAGAAATCTGATTTGTCCCAGAAACTTAAACATTATTGGCAAAATACTTCGTATTTTCTTGGAAACAGGTGCTGGGGCGGAGGGTAGCAGTCGGAATATATATATATATATATATATATATATATATATATATATATATATACTTATTTATGTTGACAGAAATTAGACATAACAAATCAATAAAGGTGTTTTTATTGAAGTGAATATTGCTAGTAGTTAGGCACTCAGAAGCGTAGAAATCTGATTTGTCCCAGAAACTTAAACATTATTGGCAACATACTTCGTATTTTCTTGGAAACAGGTGCTGGGGCGGAGGGTAGCAGTCGGAAGACTGTTGTCTACCGCTCTTTCCTTTTTGGCCCTGTTTTTACGATTTTTCACACAATTTCATATATTTTGAGCGCTTGACCAGAAAAAGTTTCAAGGAGGTTCTGATGAGTTTAGCTATTTTTCGTTCTTTATAATTTGAAATTTTATAGCTTCCTAGAATAAGCCATTGTACAGGAAAAAATTAAAATAGCAAGTGATATTCCAAAAAAAGTGCTTATCTTTGAACTTCTGTTTTCTTTTTCTTCATTGGTCTACACATGCATTCAAAACTTGTTTTTCGGGTGGAACGCAGTGTTATCTTAAATTTATTACCCGATAGTGTACTAAGTTTCTTTTCTGGTTTCTTATTTAATATGTAGGTTTATCTTTGGAATTATCCAATTATACAGTTTTCTACAAACTTATTTTACACCGTTCTTCGTTTTCATCAAAATTTATCTGAAATTGTTTCTCATTTTACAACCATTTGCACGTTATATTTTTTGAAGTTGTGTATGAAGTAGTATAAAAACCACATATGTGTATTATTTTGCCGAGAATCTATCAATCTTGAATTAAGCAGGAAATTCGGATACTGCTATTTTATAATTATTTTGATTTTACCAACTGTGGAACTAGACAAACTTGGATACGATTAACGAGCATTGATCAACGAGCAGCAGCTTGCTTAGTTGTCTGGAAATCATCTCCCTCGATTTCTTTTCTCTGAAAATTGGTAAAAATCGTTTTGAAAATTCAACCTGAAAGAAGATAAAATGAATGTAATAATTTCAACTCTTACCAGAACTCTTACCCCCCTCCCCCGTTGGACAGTAATGTTAGCATATATACCTGCTGATAAGAAAAAATTGGATAGCAAGCATGTAAATTGTTCTCTTGTTGGTAAAGATTCTTTTTTCACTGATGACAATTATTTATCTTTTACTTTATTTAGTTAAGATCTTTTTTCTCATAAGTTAATTCTTTGTAGATTGTTAAATTAAATAATTCCAAATCGAGGGTAGATTTTTCTTTGAACTTTTTTTTTAATTTGTTTCTGTGCTTTCGTTTTTTTCCTATGAGTTTATATTTTTTTTGTAACTATCAATTTTTGTGCCGTCCAGTCCTTCGTCAGTAAATCATTTTCAAGGCATTAACTTTTCTGTATCTTGAACAGTTTTTTTTAACATTCCGTTCTAATTAGAATGCCTACGGAGACAGACAAATTATCTTGTTTCTAATCCCATTCACTGATGGGTTTTTTTTTTCCTTTTTTTCGTCCAGCAAGGTGTCATTCTAAAATATGCTACTTAAAAAAAAAGACGTTTTATGTAGCCATGAAATGCTTCATGGTCTAGTGAAAAAATGTATAATTTGGCATTTGAATCAATAGTTCAAGTAACCAGACGACGATATATTATTCGTCCAACGATTATTCGTCCGATAGATAGAAGTTCCGCGATAGAACTTCAACAAGCTTGACTCTAGTTCGACATTGTGGAGTGATATTCATGAGAGAAAAATTTTCAAGTATACTTGAAAATTTTCCATTATATTGGTAGAACCAGCGTGTGTTCCCCGGGGAGACCCTCCAACGAGGTTGACTCTAGTTCGACATTGTGGAGTGACATGCATGAGAGGTGTAGCATAAGTGGGAAATGGTAACGACGGTAATGAAGGGGGTAAAATTAACCATGACTTGATGCCCGCTTAATTAGACTATCTGTCTTGGCTTTTTCTACAATTAGCCATGACTTGACTTGCCCACAAATATTCCAGTTTTAATTCAAAACTACCTAGAAACATGGCAATCTGAGGTTTTTATCTTTTAATTGTTATTGGTTTCCTTGAAAAAATCGTTATTACTAGCTATTTCTGGAAATCAGATATTCTAAGCCACGATAAAGTCAAGATTAAGGTCGACTAATGGTCAATAAAGGGAATTTATTTAAATTAACTCTAATTTCACGCTTGATGGCCTACGTAATAAACCTACATCATAATGCTACAAAAGACTGGACCAAACAACGATGGAGCATCGATTTAAATAATGAAAATTTAGAGTTTAAACTTCAATTACTGATGAGTCTGTGGAATAGTCAATTGAAATATAATCCTGAAGTCCACGCTATTCTGTAAGTGATTCCACTTTCCAGTCTTAAGGGTCTATTCAGAGGAACCGATATTGTCTCGTGAGAAAAGATAGAAAACACTTTAAAAATCAAAAAACGTTCACAGACTTTTAAATTTATGCAAGCATTTTATTTTGTACTACTAAAAGAAAAATCCTTGGGTGAAATTGTTTTACATAAAATTATAGAAAAAAGCTTCAAAAGTGAAACACTTTAATCTCTAATATGTCTTGTGGCACTAGGTTAGGGCATTTCTAGAATATTTTTCAAAATGTAACACAATATGTCATAATTTATACTAGCCCCTAGCGTAAAGAAAAAGAAATAGGCTGAACCATAGTTAATTCTGTGTGGGCTTTTCCACAGTTTTTCTTTTTTTTAGGGACACCCTTTAAGGCAGAAGGAGATTTAAAAAAAACAAGGGGGGGGGGTAAATATATTAAAATGTGGAAAATCATTAAAAAATAATAAGATGCTTAAGTTTCCGGGGGACGGCCTTAACCTTGTGTATATACCTGGGAAGACTATTTTTAAAACAAAACAGTTTTGTCTTTGTCGAGACTTAATTGGAGTCTAAACTAAATTTTGTAGGTTAAACAACCTTTCAGAGTGAGGCTGGTATCTCATGTCATTGTCATCTCGTGTCGTGTCATAGTATCCCTTGTCATTTTATTACTTATTCTTAAATAAGTGAGCTGTAAGATCTAGCTAGATAATAACGATTAAAGCCATGAAATATAGATTGAAAAGAAGAAAAAACCTAGAGAAGATAGAATATGGAACAATTCAAAGAAGAAAATTCATCAAATAGTTAAATTAAATGGGAATTAAAAATCGCTTAAAGAATTCGTCTAAAAAAATGAGACATTATAAAAATGCGTAGAGGACGAGAGAATGACAAAGGGGACACTTAAAATTATTCAAGAACTTAAGGAGAGGGATGGAGGAATTAGCTAGTTTAAGGATGCTTGCTTGAAGAATTGGTTTTAATGGCCAGAGTTTCTAAGTTTTTTGAGGGGCTCACTTTTGATATTCTTCTAACAAATTTTCTTAATAGATAAATCTTCTACAAATATCCAACGATTAGGGAAATTGTGGTCGATACTATTAACCACGACCATAAGTTGGCCCAATAAAGTATCATATGGAATATCACAACAGGTATATCATTGGTTTGAAAAAAGCCATTGATTTGAAAATTATGTAGAAGATTACTAAATAAAATGTTAGGGTTAACTAAATCAAAAGGTTTTTATCAAGTCAATAAGAATAATACTAAGCAAATATTTGGTTTCTCAAGGTTTCTTATAATCGTGTTGAATAAGAGAATTAGAAAGTGAGTTATTCTTTTCTTTAGGCTACCCAAGCGTCGGGATTCAGTCTTAGATTTGATTTTTATTACCATTAGCCATTCGCAAATGAAACTTCTGTAAAGGCTAGAAAAGAAAGGGGCCAAAATAATCGGACAAAAATTGTCAAACGACAGTCTGAGTCTTTGTCTTTTCTTGAAAAATTTCTGTGAAAGTCCTTATTTTAAATTCGATTAATAATGTAGCTTGGATGAAATTATAGCAATAGTTGATAAACAGTGACTTAACCTTACTATAAGTCAGGGATCTTTGAAAAATTTGCCTTAAACAGTTTTTTCTTGTCTCAAATCTGATAAATAATGTAACTAAAAAATGTGTTTGAATGATTGCTGAATACCAGGGACTTAAGCTTACGGAAAAACCCTAATCAACTTTACCACCGAAATGCTCGATTCTACTATCTATGTATTAGAGAATATTAAGCTATGATTCTATGCTAGTCAACTTTTGCTGCTTTTCTGTCTGATTTTCCTCCAGTTTCTATTTTGCATAATCAACAAATGCGAACGGATAAACACAAGACGTACGATGTCAACACTGCACCTAAAATAATAATCTTAAATGTTTTATTTTAGGGTATTGGTGGTCCATCTGGAGAAATAGGTATAAAAGGAATCAAAGGAGAAAAGGGAGATCAAGGTGACCAAGGCCCTCCTGGAAAAGATGCTCTTCCAGGATCTAAAGGTATGAGTGCCATCTTATCAAATTAGAGAATCGATATTGAAGTGGATAAAAATCCTTAAAACCATTTTTCGATGTGTGAGGGCTACAAATTAAAGGACCATAATAATTGAAGAAACAGTTATTCTTTAATATTTACGAAGACTAAATTTTACATATTTTGATTTGAAATATATTCTGCCAGCGTTATAACTGATTTACAGATAGCTTTTTGGACGATTCCAGAGGTATGATCCACGTTGCTTGTGAAGGATTATGAAAGTTAGTTCTTGAATGAGACTTTTATCGTAGAAAGAAATTTAACTAAAAAAACGTATTGTTATAACATAAATGGTAGACATAGGCAAAACATTTGAGGATCATAGGAACTTCGTGGGAACGGGTGTTCAGAATTTTTAATAATTGTCATTGAGATCCCATACACCTGGAATTTAACACTTTCTTGTCCTTTTTCAACCTTGAATATAGAAGAATATTGATTTACAATTTTATCGCAGGGATATTAATAATTGTTTAGTTTTAATCGCTTGGTTGTTTGAATAAATGCATTTTGAGTTTTTTCGTTTTTTTTATTTAAATAATAAATTGACCACCAGGAATCAATACAACCAGATTTGTTTTCGGTTGACAAAGAAGTTCAGCATAGAAAGTGTCTTTAAAACGGTCCCCTTAGACTCCTCCTCCCTCCCAAGTAAAAAGTTGCAATTTTCATGATTCCTTGGTCGAATATTATATCAAAGTTTCTGCTGGGTCCCTTGGCTGTTAATTTACAGCCTTACCTGAGAGATGCTCTTTAAGCAAGCGGGATGCGGCTAGTGTCTTTTGTTTAGTTCAACACCCCCCTAAACATTCCCTGAGTGTTTTAACTCAATACCCTTATTTATTTGTAGGATATTGCAGATAGGCAATTTTGCAGATAGGATGCATATAATGCCTTTGGATTCAGTTTAGCATCTCCTTTAACATCCCTAAAAGTTTATAATTGATACCCTTAGTCGTTCCTGAGGTAGTACAGATGCACCGTTTTAATAACCTGGATCCTCTTATCGCCTTTTGATTTAATTCAACATCCCTTGAAAGTTTCAACCTAGCACTGTTGGTCGTTCCTGAAACTTCGAAGTTAAGCAGCCTGGATGCACATGGAGTCTTTTAATTTACTATAACATCGCCTTCAACATGGACTGAAAGTTTCAAATTAATAACCTTAATCCTTTCTGAGATATTGCAGATGCGCCCTTTAGAAAATATGGAATATACATTATCTTTTGATTTAATTGAACATTCCATGAAAGTTTCAATTAAATGCCGTTAGTCGCTCCTGAGCGATTGCAAATAGCTTTTGACAACCTGGGTCCACTTAGTATCGTCTCGTTTAGTTAAACATCCCCTTCAACTTGCCCTGATAGTTTCAACTTAATGCTTTTAGCCGCTCCTGAGACATTTCTAATGCGTCCTTTAGACAACATGGATGCAAATATAGTCTTTTGAATTAGTTCCACAGTCCATGAAAGTTTCGACTTAATACTGTTAGCCGTTCTTTCTCGGAGAAATGTCATTTTGACACCTGTACGAATTTAAAGTTATTTGATTTGGTGCAGCATCCCTCTTAACATTCGCTGAAAACTTTGACTTAGTGCCCTTACCCATCCATCAGCTATTATGGATACGTCTTTTTGCAATACTGGACACTCTTCTGTCTTAAATTTAGTTCTACACCCTTTCGATATTCACTGAAAATTCTAACTTAATACCATTAGCCGTTCGCGATATTTTGCAGATACATTTCTTTGACAACAACCTGGATGCATATAGTGATTTTTGATTTGATTGAACATGCCTTTGAAGTTTCAAATTTATACCCTTAGCCGTTTCTATATATTGCAGATACGCCCTTTTGAAAATACGGATGGACATAATATCTTTTTGATTTAGTTTCCAGACCCACCTTAAGATTCCCTGAAAGTTTCAACTGAATACCCTTTTCAGTTCCTTAGATATTGCAGGTAAACCCTTCCGACAATCTGGATGCACATTGTGTCTTTTTATTTAGTAAAACATCCCTCTCAGTAGAATTTCTTCCGCTTAATACCTGTAGCCGTTCCTGAGATATTGCATGTACAATCGTTTTTCAACCTGGATGCATATTGTGTCGATTTGTATAGTTTAACCACCCTCCCTCCACATTTCTTGAAAAATCCAACTTTATACTCTTTGTGGTTCCCTAGATATTGCAGACTTCACCTCTAAACAACCTGGATATGCATAGTATCTTTCGATTTAGTTAAAAATCTCCTTAAAATTCCCTAAAAGTTCAGTTTAATACCCTCAGGTATTCCTGAGCTATTGCCGAAATGCCCTTTTCAGAACCTTGATGCACATAGTGTCTTTTTGTTTAGTTTCTTTTTTTCAATATCCCCCTCATCTTTCCCTGATTTCTTTTTGTTTTAATACCTTAGCCGCTCCAGAGATATTGCAGATACGCCTGTTTGAAAACTTGGATGCAAATGGTGTCTTTTGATCTAGTTCAAAACCCCTCAACATCCCCCGGAACTTTCAAATTAATTAACTTAGCTGTTCTTGAAATATTACAGTTATCTCAATTTTGACAACCTGTATGTGCATAATGTCTTTTTAGATGTACTCTTTTGACTACTTGGACGCTCATATTGTCTTTTGATTCAATTCAACATGCCTTGAGAGTTCCAATTCGGCAATTTTTATTTCGATCTGTAACCATTTTTAAGGAATTTCAGACTATTTTTGAAATTCATATATTTTTTTCGCAATGAACTTTTACTATTAAGATTAGCCAAAATACAATTCTTGAATCTGCTTGAAATGGTGGTTGTTCCTCGCTTGACAGTTTTTTTTTCATACCGGGTTTTAAAAGTTATGCTGGTTCTTCCGCTGCAACCGTGCTTTGTATTTACAGAGGGTATTTTGATTTAGTTCAAGATCCCCCTCATTATCAAACAGTTCGTGGTAACGAACTGTAGTAAGGAGCGACCCGGCTCAATAGTAAACGAAACTCTAAAAAACGGAATTTTGATGCTAAAATATCCATCAAAAGAATCGGATTTTCATGCTGATTTTAAATATATAAGTTTCATCAACTTTAGTCTTTGTCATCAAAAGTTACGAGCCTGAGAAAATTTGCTTTATTTTGGAAAATAGGGGGAAACACCCCATAAAAGTCATAGAATCTTAACGAAAATCACACCATCGCATTCGGCGTATCAGAGAACCATACAGCAAAAATTTCAAGCTCCTATCTACAAAAATGTGGAATTTCGTATTTTTTGCCAGAAGATAAATCACGGATGCGTGTTTATTTGTTTGTTTTTTTCCCAGGGGTCATCGTATCGACCAAGTGGCCCTAGAATGTCGCAAGAGGGCTCATCCTAACGGAAATGAAAAGTTCTAGTGCCCTTTTTAAGTGACCAAAAAAATTGGAGGGCACCTAGGCTCCCTCCCAAGCTCTTTTTTCTCCAAAGGCAACGGATCAAAATTTTGAGATAGCCATTTTGTTCCGCATAGTCGAAAACCACTATGTCTTTGGGAATGACTTACTCCCCCACAGTCCCTGAGGGAGGGGCTACAAGTTACAAACTTTGACCAGTGTTTACATATAATAATCGTTATTGGGAAGTATAGAGACGTTTTCAGGGGGATTTTTTTGGTTTTGGGGGTGGGGCTGAGGGGCGGGGGCTATGTGGGTAAATCTTTCCTTGGAAAAATATGTCATGGGGGAAGAGAAATTCAATGAAAAGGGCGCAGGATTTTCTGAAACTACTATAAAAAAAAACAATGAAAAAATAAACATGAAAAAGTTTTTTTCAATTAAGGAGAAAGTAAGGAGTAGCATTGAAGCTTAAAACGAACAGAGATTATTACGCATATGAGGGGCTCTAAATATACTTTAGCATAAATAGCGAGGTATTTAGGAGGAGATAAATACCTGCTTTTTATGCTAAAGTATTTTTAGTAATTTCAACTATTTACTATACGGCCTTTCTGATTCAGGGGTCATTCTTAAAGAATTGAGACAAAACTTACGATTTAGTGTAAAGAGCGAGGCATTAACGAGGGTACAAACCCCCTTATATACATAATAAAAAAATATAAGAATATGAAAGTTTGTTACGTAAGTTAATTCTTAAGTTACGTATATTTTTTACTAATAGAAACGTTAGTTAAAAATTAAAAGTTATAGTTGCCTTTTTATGTAACCGAAAAATTGGAGGGCAACTAGGCCTCCTTCCCCACCCCTTATTTCTCAAAATCGTATGATCAAAACTAAGAAAAAGTCATTTAGCCAAAAAAGGAATTAATATGCAAATTTCATTTTAATAGTCTGTTAATCTGATTCAATACAAAAAATTCAATAAGATTGGACAAGTCCTAAGGTGGAGAGCCAAAATCAAACATGCATTAATTCAAAAACGTTCAGAAATTAAATGAAAAAAAACTAGTTTTTTTTAACTGTAAGTAAGGAGCGACATTAAAACTTAAAACGAACAGAAATTACTCCGTATATGAAATGGGTTGTACCCTCTTCAACGCCTCGCTCTTTACGCTAAAGCTTTTAATTGTTTTAAAAAGTAGAATTGTGGCAAAGAGTCAAACTTTAGCGTAAAGAGCGAGACGTCGAAGAGGGGACAACCCATTTCATATACGGAGTAATTTCTAGTCGTTTTAAGTTTTAATGTCGCTCCTTACTTACAGTTAAAAAAACTAGTTTTTTTCATTTAATACAGTCTAGTGGCGACGGAAATGGAAAGAGTATGTGTTGCCAAGTTGTCAAAATGATGTGTTTTCAATACCTCCGTAATGACTTGGGGTATAAAGTTGGAACTTTCAGGATACTGAGAGAGGGTGAGCAAGAGGACGATGAATTACGACTTGGAAAAATGGATAGAGCTAAATCAAGACGCTTCGCACATCCAGGTTATTCAAATATCATATCTGCAATGTCTCGAGAAGGGCTCGGGGATGGAGTTGAAACTATTAGGTAGTACAGGACAAGGAGGGGAGGGGCAGGGATTTTGGGAATTCAAATTTCTGTGTTGAACGGGCGGCGAATAGTTGTGATGCAATTGCCTCCATTCACATAGATTGAGAAACTACTGCATGATTCTGTTTCCAAATGTTTTTTTTCGCAGGAGACAGAATCTATTAAATATATGAAAGGTGTCACCACCTCGTCAATACCTCGCTCTTTACGCTAAATTTTTTTTAGTGCTTTTAAAAGATTTTTTTATTCTAATTAAATGGCCTTTGTGATTCAGGATTTATTCTTAAAGGATAGGGACAAAATTCGAACTTTAACGTAAAGAGTAAGGTATTGAGGAGCGGGCGACCACCCTCATATACGTAATAATTTTCATTCCTGTTAAGTTTTAATGTTGCTCCTTACTTTCAGTTGAAGAAAAACTTGTTTTTTTTTTAATTGCGAAAAGGATAGCTGTGTTTTGAGGCCCACTTTGTACCTACAGATTGAAAAAGTTTTGCGATTCCGCGATGGTTTCCCTCTGATCACTTTAATCCCTTAAATTGACACTAGGATTTGCAATTAGCCCAATCCCAAGTTTCACGACCCTCGTGCTATACGGATATATAGATAGGCGATAAAAAGTAATGATAACATAAAAAAAGATAATGCACTTAAGACGCTTTACTCTTTCCTAAATCTACAAGAACTCCGAAAATTATAATTGGTTCATCTTGGTTAATTGTGCGGCTTGTATTTAACATAAGTTGACTCTACAGTATTTACTTGCATTACTTCCATGTATACTTATAACATATATGAATATGCTCAATAACGTTTTAATGATGGTATTTCGACTCTTTCGAAATTTCTATTCCTCTTGTTATATTTTCAGGTGACCCCGGCAAAGACGGACTACCAGGGCAACCGGGACCACAAGGACCGCCAGGACCACCAGGGCCTGTAAGTTCTCATTGAATAGTTATTCACTTACTCTTGGACAACGTCAATATTATTGAAAACTTTTATTACCCATGGTTTGTCCAGCTCAGGGGTCATATCAACCTGTTCACTAACATTGCTCGGGTTTCAATGTTTTTTGTTTTTTTTCCAAGAACCATTCTCAATAATTTCAAATTTTAAAAATAGCATTTGTAAAATCATATTCAGGCAAGTGTTTCAATAAGAAATTTCAATAGTGAAATACCGTTGGAAGAATTTAAAAAAAATTATCAGAGTTAGTCAAAAATAAGTTTCTTACGTATGTTTCATGCGTATGCTTACGGCCATGTCTTAATATATAATATTAAGCATACGTATGTTTCATACGTACGCTTACGAGTGCTGGACAATAACGCAGTCGTTTGTTATTCACAAAAACAAAAAGGTAAACCTTTTACAGACTTTTAATAGACTATGTGGACTGTATATAAAGAGCCAGCTTTAAATTTTGAGTTGTAAATACTCTGTAATAAGCATGGGTTCAATTCAGGAAAACTGAATTCACCAATTCAGGAAAACTTTCAATTTCCAATTGAACCATCCCTCTTCAAAGCTTCTACGACCATCCTTTCTATGCGAAGGGATGAGAAAAAAAAAATACAGATAGCAACGATACCCTTTCACCCATTTGGGGCACTTGTTATGAGGAGGGGGACGATGATTTTTTGGATTTTTTTTTTCTCTGAAGATGCAAGAAAATTTATTTTTCGATGTCTAGGAAGAGGGAGAGACTTTTTCACAAAAAAAATTATTTATCAAAATCTAGATCTATTTATAAAAAAAAATGCCGCCTTTGGTAATAAATATTATTCTCTAGAAAATCCTTACGTGCGGGCAAAAAGTGTCGAAAACACCAGAATACTTCCGTGTCCGAGGAAAGCACCAAAATTAGCTGAGGTGTACTTTCGAGCATGCTGTTTAATATGGCTTGATTAAGCAAACAAAATTTTTCCTCGGAACGCCGCTAGGTGGCTCGAAATCAAAGATGGCGGTCGAAAATACGAGTTTGTCAAAGGAGAAGACATGGCCGTACAAATAGGTTAGTATGGAGTAGTTGATGCAGAAGTTCTGAATATCAGCTTAAAATAACCTAAGTGGTATTGTAGTGCCATATTTCAAAATGAGAAGACATGGCCGTTCAAATAGGTTAGTATGGGTTAACCGATGGAATAGGTTTCGAATATGAACATAAACATACACCACAGTGACACAAAGTCCCACCAAAAGAGTTTTCTATTGAACAACAATTTACAACGTGAACATGTAACAAATAATGAACAACGTAACAACAATTTTGGAAATTGGGAATTTTTTTCTGAGAAGAATGACTGGTTTCATTGTTTTTATTACGAATGTGTTTGTTTAACCAGCAAAGCTGTTTTCAAGCCTCAAAGCCCTGGCCAAATAGCAGTACGGACAGTTTGCGAAGAAACGCCTCATTCTAAGCTCCAAACCAATAACAGCTCAATTGGTCAAGAATTGCATTGCCATATTTGAGGGGGGGGGGGTGTATAAGAAGAAAAGACCAGCCTCAGCGAAAACTCAGCTCAGCACCGCTAGAAATGATGAATCACTGTTTGGATTACTTTACGTGGGCTGTGTTGCACGAAGAAACGACATGGAAGACTGTTTCAAACACGAAAACAGTCATCTACTGGCTTTGACGTCTAATGGCCCGATTTGTGCTGGCAACAGGGCTGAACTTGCAGATGTCTTAATCAGCTTAACCCCAACTGATGAGGTTAACGTTCCAAATGTTACAGCGAAACTGATGGACGCTGCTGCTGAGGTTAACGTTCCAAATGTTACAGCGAAACTGATAGACGTAGCTGCACTGGTGCGAATGTTGGATAGTAGTGATGTCTCTTTGCTTTTAACAAGGCCCACAGCCAATACTCCTTTCTTCCTTTAATGATTTGAGGTGAACGGCGACACCCCTAAGACGCAGGCATTATTAATTTTCTAAGAGATGCTGGGGTTTGTTACATCATAGGGAACGTTTTCTAAGGGATGCAGATGATTCTTATGTTTAAAAAAACCTACGAGGCGCAGAAAAAAACCTTCAGGGGCTGCTAGTGGCGAATCTTCAAGACGCAGGACCTTAGCAATTAATTCCATTGGGGGTCCTAGCATCCAATTTCACATGGGGAGGGGGGCTAGCGTCCAATTTCACTGGGGGATCTAGCATCCAAATCCGTTTGGGGGACCCCTAGCATCAAATTTCATCGGGTCCCCTAAGCTAACCACCGGGGGCCCTAGCATCCATTTTCACTGGTGGCCCTAGCATCCAATTTCACGGGAGCCCTAGTATCCTATTTCACCGAGTCCCTCACCTAACTTCCAGCCCCCTTTCTCTAATTTTATCGGCACCCCTAGAATCCAATATCACCGACCCCCTAACCTCACCTATCCAACGGTGCTCTAGCATCCAATTCAATTGAGTCCCTAGCGAGTAAATCCAGCAGGGTCCCTTAGCAACCAATTCCATTGAGGTGAACCCCTAGCAGCCAATTTCACCGACAAGATGTTTTTCAAGACTTTTCAAGATTTCTTTAGTTCTTACGTAATAGGGAATGCTTACTTATTATGTAAGTGTTTTTATAAGTTTGCAAAATATTTGTTGAAACTTCCGCCTTGGTCAAGCAACAGCAGCATATCAAGGAAGTATGGAGTGGCCGAGCCCGTAATTGCCGTGCAGTAGCGTCTACTGCGATATAGGCAAGATCTTGATCCGACAAGTGATATGTATAGACTTCTGATATAGATGATAATCTGTTGTTGATTACGGAGTGTTGTGCATTGTTTTTGTTTTTTTTTCCCGATTTTTGGTACTCTATATTTTCTGTATTTATACATTATGATGGGTAGTAAATTTAATTAATATTGCGGGTTGCTCTTAGTGCTTTCTATAGTAATAGATCTTTTACTTTGTTCGAACTTGAGCGTGCTATTACAGATTAAATAAAAGCAAGGTATCTTTATGGGTAGAATATGTTACACCTTCATATAGTATCAAAAGTGTTTTCTTTTCCTCTTCACTACAAAGAATTTTACACTTATATTAAGGGCACTCTTGAGTGAGCATACCAAGGTACATGGGCTACAGGATGGTTAAATTGCATAAAAGATTACCTATCGAAGTTCTAACCTGGATCAATAAATCAAAAGATACAAACTTTCATTGTACATAAAAATTTTATTAATAAAAACAAATTTAAAAGCTTTATTAAAACACACAAAAAAGCAGTTCAAACTCAAAAAGAGAAAAACTAAATACGAAAAAGCTTATAAAGGATAAAAAATAAGCAAACAGAATCACGAATTGATGAAAGGCAGAGAGGCTGAGGGGGAGGGTTTTTGTTAGAGATAAATGTAAACCTTATTAAGTGTTATTTCTGAGGGGTCTTCATGAAAATCCCTCATCTCTTTTGACCTATTGTTATATTTCAGTCCCCCCCCGCCGCCAAAATATTCATTTAGCGTCTCCCACCTTAAGTTTAAGTTGTAGAACCCTTTAGTTCAAGCAATTCACGCCACCATGGCAATATGTGGCTGCCCAGTAAAACACAGAAAAAACAGTTGAAACTCAACAAACGAAAAAACAAAACGTGAAAAAAGCTTACAAGGGGTAAAATATAAAAGAACCCCGAATCAAGAAATGTGAGAACACTAGCATTCAATTCCACCGGGCCTTTAGCAAGCTATTCTACCAGTAGGGCCTGGAGGGAGGCTTGTCATTAGAGGTAAATTTAAGCCCAATTAGGAGCTAATTCTGAGTGGTTTTAATGGGAATGCCCCCTTTTCTTTGAGCCAGGGTTAGGCTTATTCAGGCCACCATGACAATATGCGACTACCCCACCCTAGCAAGCAATTCCAGAAGTGGAGGGTTGTTATGAGAGACAAATTTAGGCCACATAAAGATATTTTTGAGGGTTTTAGTGAAAGTACCTCGTTTCTCTGACTGAGCCTTAGATGTCACTCTACCTAAGTCAAAAAAATTCTTTTAACACCCCCCAACTTAACTTTAAGCTGTAGAACATGTTAATCCAAGCACTTCCCAGCCATTAGTTGTTATTTCATTGCTAGGAAAACGCCCCAACGTATAAGCTCTTATTAGCGGAATGTGATATACAGATTCCATTATTCAACTTGGAAGAATGCAGTTGTGAGAAATACCTGCATTCAATGCATGATCCTGAAGATGAAGTTTGATATTTCGCTCAATGAGTGCCTGAGAAGATACCTGATAAAGAAAAATGCATCAGATATCCGAATAGCGAATTTTAGCTCCTTTTACCAAGGAGACTGAAAAAGTGGCAAAGGCTTAAGTGAATCTAACCTTGCCTATTGGACAAAAATTAAGTAAGAGCTCTTTTAAGGGTTATAAATGTTTTCAACTCATCAAAATTTTCTGCATAAAAAAGAATTATAGATGAGTTGACTGAAGGATGAGATTCTGTTTATGGTATATATGGGATTTCTAGGAAAAAAATTCTTCTGGATTTCTAGGGCCTGGTCATG
Source organism: Artemia franciscana (assembly GCF_032884065.1). Taxonomy (NCBI): domain Eukaryota; kingdom Metazoa; phylum Arthropoda; class Branchiopoda; order Anostraca; family Artemiidae; genus Artemia; species Artemia franciscana. The sequence goes on along the minus strand of NC_088871.1, from coordinate 15,937,176 downwards.
ATTTGTCTGTATTGATCTTGATTTGTAGATCTTGTCCTTGACTTCTTCGGATTGGTCTTGATTTTAGAGATTGACCTTGATTTCTAGAGTTTTCTCTTGGCTTTTAAGGTTTGGTCTAGATTTCTCATCACCGGTTGCGATTTCTAGACTTTGGTCTTGATTTCTATGTATTGGACTTTCAAAGGTTTGTTATGGATTTCTACATGTTGATTTCTTGATTTTTGGGAGTTCGTCTGGATTTCTAAGCACTGTTTATGATTTATATAGTTGCTCTAAATTTCTAGTTGCTTAGATGTTGCCTTTTTGATCTCTTGGTTTCTTCGGATTGGTCTTGATTTTTAGAGATTAGCCATGATTTGTCAGTTTGGTCTTTATTTTTGCGAATTCGTCGGGATTTCTATGGTCTAGTCATGAATTTTATGTATTGGTTTTAATTTTTTATATTGTCCTTGATTTTTTTCGATTGTTTTTTTATTTCTAGAGGTTAACCTTGATTTCTAGAGTTTGGTCATTGTTTTTATGGTTTGGTCTGAATTTCTATGCACTGGTCATGGTTTCTAAGGATTATTTTGGATTTCTACATGTTGATTTCTTGATCTTTGCGAGTTCGTCTGAATTTCAAAGCATTGGTTATGATTTATATGGGGTTGCTCTAGTTTTCTATATATGGGCTCTTGATTTTGTTGGATTGGTCTGGATTCTTAGGGGTTGGCCTTTTGATCTCTTGATTTCTTCAGATTAGTCTTGATTTCTTGAGTTCGTTTGAATTTCTAGGGTCTGGTCATAACTTGTATGTACTTGTCTTGATTTTTAGATGTTGCCCTTGATTTTTTTGGATTGGTCTTAATTTATAGAGGTTGACCATGATTTCTAGAGTTTGGTCTTATTTTCTTACGGTTTGGTCTGGATTTTTGTGCACTGGTCATGATCTCTAAGGAATTTTTTGAATTTCTACATGTTAATATCTTGATTTTACGGCTTGGTCTTGATATCTATGGCTTGGTTTGGATTTCTAAGGTATACCCTGATTTTTATGAATTCGTGTCGATTTCTATGCGTTGCTTATGATTTACAAGAATTTTTGTGGATTTTATGTATTATTTACGATTTCTAGGGGGGGCTATTCGGTATTTCTATATATTTATCTTGTTTTGTTTGTTTTTGGGGGGAGGGTTTGATTTCCATGGTTTTGTCCGGATTTCAAATATAGGTCTTGATTTTAGAGGTTGCCCTAGATCTCTACAGTTTGGTCATGATTTCTATGAATTTGTTTGAATTTCTACGGCTTGGTCTTGATGTCTATGGTTTGGTGTGGGTGTCTACATGTTGCGGTAATAAGAAAAGGGTTTGTTCAAGAAAATGTTTTAAATTCTGTAGTGTGTCAGCCTCTTAGTGTCACAGGTTTGGTATTGCCTTGGAACATCACAATCTAACAATGAAATGGCAAGTTTCAGCCTTTCAAATAAAAACAATGGTCATTTTTTAGTTTGTAATCTTATTTTTGAGGGAAAATGTTGAAATAACCTTAGGAGTGATAATGCGTGCCAGAATGGTGTCGTCGGGGCTTTTACATTTTTAAGCGATTGTTTCTAGTGCAAAAGAATATTTTTTGCAGGAAAATGCCCGAAAAATGGCATATATGCGAGAATGCCTGGTAGAAAATGCCATGTGTTAGCCATTCAGAGTCACAGGGTTTGAAGTGCTTGGACTAACATGTTCTACAGCTTAAAGTTAAGGTGTTAAAAGAATTTTTTGACTGAGGGTGATTAAAATCTTACAGTCAGTCAAAGAAACGAGGTATTTTCATTAAAAGCCCTCAAAAATATCTCAATGTGGGTGAAATTTGTCTCGAATAACAACTCTCCCCCTTTGGAATTGCTTGCTATGGTGGACTAGCCGCATATTGTCACGGCGATTTGAATATTCCTAGCCGTCAACCAAAGAAACTAGGGTATTTCCATTAAAACCACTCAAAAATAGCTCCTAATTAAACTTAACTCTAATTACAAGCCCCCCCCCCATGTAGAATTTCTTGGTAGGCCCAGCCCTGGTGGAATTGCTTGCTAATGGCCCGGTGGAATTAGATGCTAGGAGACCGGTGGGATTCAATGATAGGGTTTAACCTTTCTTTAACTCATGGTTATTTTACCCCTTATAAGCTCTTTTTCACTTTTTTTTTCATTTGTTGAGTTTTAACTAATTTTTAAATGTTTTACGGGGCAGCCACATATTGCCATGGTGGGATGAATTGCTTGGACTAACATGTTTTACAGCTTAAAGTTAAGTTGGAATGTGTTAAATGAATTAATGAGGGATTTTCAGTAAGGCCCCTGAGAAATAACTATTAATAAGGTTTAAGTTTATCTCTAATAACCACCCCCCCCTCTGAAATTGGTTGTTAGAATCCCCGCATTTGTTTAATTCATTGTTAATTTTGCTTGTATTTTATCCTTTATAAGCTTTTTTCACGTTTTGTTTTTTCCATTTTTGAGTTTGAATTGGTTTTTCTGTCTTTTAATAATGCTTGTAAATTTGTTTGTACTAATAAAATTTGTATGTACAATAAAATTTTGTATCTTTTACATTGATTGGTCCTAGCTAAAACTTCGACCGGTAATCGTTTGCGCAATTGAATCATCTTGTAGCCCATGTACATTGGTATGCTCGCTCAAGAATGCCTTTAATATAAGTTTGAAAATCTGTGAAGTTAAGAGGAAAAGAAAAGAAAACTTTTGATCATATATGAAGATGTACCACATACTACAAAGAATGATACTCTTTATTTTATTTCATTTCTTATAGCACGTTCAAGTTTTAATAGAGTAAAAGACTCCGTTACTAAAAAAAATTCGCTAAGAGTAACCCGCAATATTTTCTGGTAATACTGTCTAAAAGCATACTTAAGATGCATGTTCATACCAAATTTAAGTAATTTCCAGCGATCGATTTTCCCCTCGGCCTCTCAATTGTTGCAGCCATATGGGAACAGGCAACTCATTCAATCATTCTAGTATGCACGAACAGGGATTCTCCTAGCGTGCGATAGGTTATCATGTAGAATATATTAGCCGAATCAAAATATAAGAAAGACTTTTTTAGTCCAGCTATCTAGCGCTCCATTCCATTGAGGGGGAATCCCTTTCGAGTCTTATTGTGGACAAAAATCTTTAGTTGATAAATATTACCTGATTAAAAAAAGAAAAAAAAATGAAATCTCTTAAAGTATTATGTAACATCTCATGTGTACATCGTCATTACGTAACACCCCATGTGTTCCCTCCACAGTTATAATCGGGGATCCCCCACGGGGCCAGAAGAAACAATTCACGTTAGAATGCGTCATCCTTACCATAAGTAAACATTGGCTATTATATAAGAACTAAAGAAATCTTGAAAAGGTCTTGAAAAACGTCTTGTTGATAAAATTAATTTCTAGGAGCCCCATCCGAAGGAATTGGATGCTAGAGCCTCTTTTGCAATTGGTAGCTAAAGAACGTTACAGGAATTGCTCGCAAGGGGCCCGGTTTTATTGGAACTTAGGGCCCCGGTGGATAGTTGAAGTTAGGGGACCGATGAAATTTTATGCTAGGGGGTTCCGATAGATTTGGATGCTGGGGGGCTGGTATTTAGGTTATTGGCCTGGTGAAATTGGATGCAAAGGCTCCCCGTGAAATTGGATGCATTTGTCCCCCGCCCTGGTGGTCATGTTAGGATCTTATTGGATGCCAGGGCCCCTGGCGGTTAAATTAGGGGGCCCCAATGAAATTGTACGCTCGGGTTTCCTCAATGGAATTGATTGCTATGGCCCCTCATTGAAATTGCATACTAGGGCCTCCGATGGTTAGGTTATGGGGCCGGTTGGGATCGAATGCTACGGCCCCCAATGTAATTGGTTGCTAGGGTGTCTTGAAGGCTCCCTACTAGCGGTCCCTGAAGTGTTTTCTTCTGTCCCTCGTAGGTTTTTTTTAGACATTACAATCATCTGTATCTCATAGAAAACCTTCCCTTGATGTGAAGACACCTGCATCTCTTAGAAAATTAATAACACCTTCGCCGTGACGGGGTCACCGTTAAATTTAAATCATCAAAGGAGGGAAGGAGTAGTAGCTATGGGCTAAAGATTATTTTTTACCAGAAGATTCGATTGCTCTCTTTGTGTTCCTGATTAAATTACAATTCTTAGATGCTTTAATCCGTCCGTTTAGCTTCTTTTGATTCATCCACAATAAATAAAGAGATGAAGAGTTAACAAGTATTTAACTAATTTTGGTTTAGCTAATGTAAACAAAGGCCAGAAATTAGACGCATCTTGGTCTCATACTTAGGCAACTTTTACTGTACAGACTTTACTACTCTTAGGCCTATGTCGTAATGACATAACGATATTTAAAACTGTTGCATTAAATACTCCACTCCAGCCTGTTATATCGGGATTATGAACCTCACGCGATTCAGAAAACTGACGTTTTGTTTCACTATCTTTGATTTCAGAACCCAGGCGGAAAACGAGTCAATTAATTTTAGACTCCAAGAAGATCAATGGTACAACTAAGGTATATTTATATGCATATACGTGCGTTTTTAGAATCTGAAGTACCGATTGCTTCTAATCCGCCCTTTTGAAGTTATTACTTCTTGTTTTAAAAGCACCTAGCAACACTACGGTACAACTAAGGTTAGTTTCACGTTCATATTGGGAACTTCTGCCATGTTACCTCATAATGGCCTACTTGAGTGGTCGTATCTTTTCATTTTGACAAAATCATATTTTCAACCGCCATCTTGTATTTGAGGCACCTAACAACAGCACGGTACAACTTAGGTTATTTTTAAGCTCAATTCCGGAACGTGTGTCATCGATTACTCCATACTAGCCTATTTGAACGGCCATATTCTCTCATTTTGATAAACTCATATTTTCGTCCTCCATTTTGGCCTAACAGATCCGAGGAAAAATGTTGCTAGCGTAATCGAGCCTTATTAAACGGCATGATCGAACGTACATCTCAGCCAATTTTGGTGCGTTCCTCAAGCACGTATTTTGGTGCTTTTCGCCCGCATTATACAAAAGGAATGTATTGCAGACAGTTCCACGATCCTTATCAAAACCGAAGTTTTATGCCCAATAAATTTATATGTTTAAAGTAATTTCAGTATGTTTACCATCAAGATAAATTCTTATCAAAATTTACATGTATTTCTTTTGGTAATTATCTGACAAGCTCATGTTTTATTCTTCACATAGTTAGCTGTCACAAAACATACAGCAATGCGGAACATTAAATGATATTTCAAATATTTTATATGTCCAAATAATGTTATGAAATTGTCTATTTCTATTTTATTTTGGCATCCTAAGTTGAATGCTTGAAAATCTTAGAAATGGAAAATGTTCATAGCTTGAAGTTCTGTTGGTTTGGGGAGAAAAACATATGGAACTGAAGATAATCTGGTTTTATTATTCAACCAAATAGTAAAAAATATCGGGAATCGAGGAATCAAGAAAGTAAGTTGTAACCTCTTACGAGATCGAGCAACATAACAGTATTCAGTAGCAATTGTAAGCAAAAATAAATAAATAAAAGCGCAAAAGATGTTATTATACTAAAATATTCTAACCAATAGAGAAGAGCCTATAGATATATCTCAGTATTTAAAAAGATTTGTTAAAAGAACTTTCTTATTGGTTTCATATATCGTTTCTTTCTCAGTGACTATTATAATATCTCCAGAAATCACTGAGAAAGTGGCAAAGTTCTTATAATGCCTGTGATATGCTGTGTTTATAAAAAAAAACTAAAACACGTATTGATTTGCACGTCACGACGGCTTCAATACTGCCTCCACTACGTTATTTTGTCAGTTGATCTATGTTCAACTCTAAGGAGTCTATATAAAAATAAGTCATTTAAATAAGTTCATATAACATAGATGTTTAATATGGATACATATTCTAAAGCTTTATTAAACTAATTTGATTCATTTGATCCTTAATAAAATTACATAAAAAAACAAGTTTTTTTAAATGAAAGTAAGGAGCAACATTAAAACTTAAAACGAACAGAGATTACTCCGTATATGAAAGGGGTTTTTCCTTCTCAACGCCCCGCTCTTTACGCTAAAGTTTGACTCTTACTCTTAACTCTATTTTTAAAACAGTAAGAAACTTTAGCGTAAAGAGCGGGGCGTTGAGAAGGAAAAGCCCCTTTCATATACGGAGTAATTTCTGTTAGTTTTAAGTTTTAATGTTGCTCCTTACTTTCATTTAAAAAAACTTGTTTCTTATGTAATTTCTGGACGTTTTCGAATTAATGTATGTTTTGATCTTGGCTCTCCGCACATAAATAATTAAAACGAAATTTGCATATTAATTAATTGCAATTAATCGGAAGATTTTGAGAAAAAGGAGCGAGGGAGGAGGCCTAGTTGCCCTCCAATTTTTGGATTACTTAAAAAAGCAACTAGAACCTTTGATTTTTTACAAACGTTTTCATCGGTAAAAAAATATACGTAACTTACGAATTAACTTACGTAACGAGCTTCTATATTCGTATGTTTTATTGCGTTTATGAGGGGGTTCAACCGTCGTTGATACCTCGTGCTTTACACTGAAGCTGAAATCTTGTCCCAATTCCTAAAGAATGACCTCTGAATCAAAGGCCGTCGAATAAATAGCTGAAATTACTAAAAATACTTTAGCGTAAAGAGTGAGGTATAACGAGGAGGTAAACCCCTCACATGCGTAATAATATTTGTTCGTTTTAAGTTTTAATGCTGCTCCTTACTTTCTGTAGAAAAAACTTTTCATATTTTTTTCCTTGTTTTTTCAAATAATGCTAGAAAATCTTGCGCCCCCTTCATTGAAATTCTCTTCCCCCATGAGAAGTTTCTCCATGGAAATATCCTCCCACGTAACCCCCCTTCCTCAACTCTCCCCCATAAACCAAAAAATCCCCCTGAAAACGTCTCTACACTTCCCAGTAATAATTACTATATGTAAATACAGGTCAAAGTTTGTAACTTGCTGCCCCTCCCAAGGGGAGTGGAGGGGAGTAAATCGTCCCTAAAGACATAGTTATTAGGTTTTTTGATTATGGTGAATAAAATGGCAATCTCAGAATTTTGATCCGGTGACTTTTGGGAAAAAATGAGCGTGGGAGGGGGCTTAGGGGCCCTCCAATTTTGTTGGTAACTTAAAAAGGGCACTAGAACTTTTAATTTCCGTTAGAATGAGCCCTTTCACGACATTCTAGGACCACTCAGTCTATACGATCACCTCTGGGGAAAAAAACAAAAAACAAACAAAAAAAACAAATAAACACGCATCGGTGATCTGTCTTCTGGCAAAAAATGCGAAATTCCACATTTTTGTTGATAGGAGCTTGAAACTTCTACAACAAGATTCTCTTATACGCTGAATCTGATGGTGTGATCTTCGTTAAGATTGTATGGCTGTTAGGGGGTGTTTCCCCCCATTTTCTAAACTGCAGCAAATTTTCTCAGGCTCGTAACTTTTGATAGGTATAACTGATCTTGATGAAACTTATATATTTAAAATCAGCATTAAAATGCGATTCTTTTGATGTAATTATTGGTATCAAAATTCCATTTTTTAGAGTTTCGATTACTATTGAGCCGGGTCGCTCCTTACTACAGTTCGTTACCATGAACTGTTTGATTAATGTATAGTAGCGTAACTAATTTGATTCATTTGATCCTTAATAAAATTATGTATAGTAGCGTATAACTGCGCATCAACAATCATTAAGGGGGAGTAGGGGACTTTTGTGTAGGTTGTGGATTGTATACATTCGTAAATGACATTTTGTGTATATACATTGTGTGTTTACATTTTGTAGGCTGGTTAGTACCATATACGGGAATAACATTGCTACGGTTAAGGAAATAAGGCTAGTAACTAGTTTCGTAATGAATCAGGTTGAGATAACTAGGTCACGTTCTGTGAATAAAAGATGACATATTGCCAATATTTCTTCTTTTTGGCCGACCATTCTTGGGCAAAACTTCTTGGGAGGGTGTAAAGAGGAAGGCTTTAAATAAATTGGGAAGAACGACGAGCGTCAGCTGTGTTGGTGTCAGAGAGCTTGATGCTGCAGTGAGTTCCAAGTAGTAGTAGTAGATCTCTTTTGTTGCTTAAATTAATCAAAAAAGAAGTTTTCAAAGAAAAATAAAGAACATTATCATAACTTAAGAAGAGCAAAAGTAATGTCCTGTATTAAGTCAAACTTAAAGCGCCCTGAAACTGCTGTCAAAGATTAAATAAACTCCAAAACAAACAGAAATTAAAATAAATAATCACATTAAAAACGAAGGAACCGATATTGATATAGTTGAATAAATAAATCTTGAAACGTGTAAAAATTAAAATGAATACTAAAGTCAAACTTAAACAAACAAAAATTATTTTGAAAAGGAATTGTCTTTTATGCGCCCCCTCCCTGATCGTAAGTCTTTTAAACTCTATTGCGTCATTTGTGTCTTATTAAAGCCTGTATTATTCCGAACAGTGCGATTATTTTTTCAAAATATCAACATGTATTAATATGTTAACTATATTAATCAATATAACTGGAGAGAAGTACTGAAATGGATATTATTTACTTACTTAAACTTAGGCCCTCCCATGTCTTGAGGCACATAGGGCAGCAGCTAATGACTTCCACGTCACTTGGTCCTGGGGTAGTGACCAGAGCTCCTCCATTGACCTAATTGCTGTTTATCTTTTTCCTCTAGTCCCCGACCAAGGGTTATATGCTGTCTACTGCTTCTACGCAGACCAGGTGGTTTCCACCACATCATGTCATATTAGAGTCTGTCCTCTGTCATTCATGTCATATGTCCGCTGTACCACCAACGTTTCTTACGAGTTTCATTAGAAACAGAAGCTGCTTGGTGAGGAAAAATAAGTGACAGTACTAAAAGGATTAAAAAAATAATTAGGCTCCAGGTGCTGTTAGTGTGGTAAATTAGTTTCTTAAATATGGATGTTATGAGGCTAGAAAGGAGCTACTGAAGATTATAAATATGATTTTTGTAAAAGTGGAAGTGCCTAGTGATTTTAGGAAAACCATAATTAAATTACCGTATAAGAAAAGTGATACTTACTTCTATCTGTACTTGGGTCACGTTCGAGCCTTGTCCAGGCCCATCGTGGCATCCAGAATTTGCCGACAAGCGTCCCTCCATCGTTCTCTTTCAAGTGCGACTGGCCCCATCAACTGAATCCATTGTTTATTCCAGCGATGCCCGTGCTTCTTGAAACCTCCCATTGGCTCGAGGTCGGCTCTAGCTGTCGATGACCATGTCTTTTTCTGTCCTCTGGGCTTCTTCTTCCAGTGCCTAAGGGGCTAGCATTTCAAGCACTGATTGCTGAACGAGTCATTCGGTCGGCGCAGTGTATGCCCGAACCACCATAAATATCTCGCTTTGACAACATCTGAGACAAGTGGTATATCACCACATCTTCTTCTGATGACATCATTAGAGACGCGGTCAGAGAGACGCAGGGCAAGAATACAGCGCAGACACTTGTGGAGGAAGACGTTCAGGTCATTAGCTTCCCCAGCTCTGAGGGGCCACGTTTCGCAACATAAAGAGGTACAGAGAGGACCAACGCGTTATATATCCAAAGCTTTGTTCGAAGGGAGGTTTTTTTTTGTAACCAGAGACACTTCCGAAGCTAAATGAATACTGTCCAGGCTGTGGAGATGCGGCTTTGTATTTCGTCTAGAGCTTCGCCCTTTGGATTTATTAGGGAACCTAGATGTTTGAAATTCTGGACCTCCTCGATTGGAACACCATTTAATGTGATCGGAGTTTCATCTAGCCCACAGGTACGCATTGATTTTGTTTTCAATTGGCTGATCTTTAGTCCGGTAGCAAGGGATCTAGCCGCAATGTCGTCTATCATGAGCTGTGCTTCTGTTACAGACTCAGCCAAGATATCTACATCATCGGCATAATCAAGGTCTGTTATTGATAGTGTTTGACTGACTGCCATACCTTTGTATTTATCATGGGTCTTCATGATCTGGTCGATGACAGTGTTAAATAAAAGTGGCGATAGGGCACAACCCTATCCCACTCCTTCGTTAATTGATAGTCCTTTTGAGATGTCTTCCTCTGCTCTCACAAATGCCCTCGTTCCCTCCTAATAAGCCTTAATGAAACGGACATTTTTTTCCGGCACTCCATCATCCCTCATCGCATCCCAGATAGCGTTTTTCTTCACCGAGTCAGAGGTGGTGTTCCAGGATCTGTCTTAGGCTATAAATGTGATCGCATCATCCCATACCAGGTCTCAATCCTGCTAGATTTGGCCGCGTCCGACCGTTCCTTATATTTCTGAACCTATTCAAAACTAATATTGTAAAAACTTTTGGAGAAATTGGTATCAGGGAAATTCCTCTGCAATTTGTACAATCGGCTCGATCCCCTTTCTTAAATGCAGGAATTATTACAGAGGTCTCACTCTTCAGGAATGTATTCATTGTCCTAGACATCTGTAGGTAAGTTGTGGAGCTCATCGATAGCCGCTGCTGGAAGGGCCTTGAGAAGTTCAGCTGGTAATTCGTCAATGCCAGGGCTTTTATTATTTTTCAGTAGTTTTATTGCATGGATAATTTCTTCTCTGCTTGGAGGGGCGATATTGTAATCTTCATACACGGATGGTGGCTCAGAACTGTTGTGGGGTGGAATGGGCTGGCTGTGGTCATTTTCTGGTGGGTGAAGGAGCTCGTGGAAGTGAGTACACGAACATTCCATACGATCTTCTTTGCTCGTGTGGAGCTTGTTGTCCTTACTAAGTAGCGTTTGGTAGATCTTTGCTTCTTTTTCCCGGTTGATTTGCCTAGGAGCTGGTAGAGTTTCCGTGCATCATTGTGTGCAACAGCCTTTTCCATTTCACAGGCTACATTAGATCAGTATGCTGGTTTATCTGCCTTAGCAGATTTGTGACAATCTTTTCGGAGTGCTTTAAAAGAAGCAGAGTGTCTATCGGTCATTTGTTTCTTCCTTAAAGAGAGTTCCATTGTCTTCTGTGAAATCCATCTTTTGGCTTTTTTTTGTCCCTTACTCCGAGAATTTCTATAGTTGCCTCTTTCACTTGATTTCGGAACTTGTTCCAGCGCTTTTCTAAATTTAGCGATGGGTTAAAATTTTCTTGCTCTGTCATGGCTCTTGTCTCGGTCTCAGAGATTGCTTGATTGGTCTTAAATTCTCGGTAATTATCTTGCAATGCCTTAAAATGGTTTGTGAGTTCGAGCATAAAGGTCTCTTTAATTTCAGGGAGTTTGAGTTTCTCTATGTCTAGGATGCGTCTAGGGGAAGATATTTTTTTCGAGCTGAGTCTTAATCTAACTTTTGATTTAGTAAAAAAAAATAATCGGATCCACTTTTTGATCCAGTGTCCGCCCCTCTGTATACGCTCGAGTCTTCAGTCATTGACTTCCAGCGACGAGAAACGAGTAAATAGTCAATTTGATTGCGGGTTCGACCATCTCGGGATCTCCAAGTGTAAGTGTGGCACGGTTTGTGTTTAAGCCATTTATTAGCCACACTAAGATTATTCAGCATAGCAAACATGAGAAGTCTAGCTCCGTTAATACATCGGTCACCCAAACCGTGGTTGCCAATGGCCCATTCAGAATTGTTTAGTCTCGTGCCAATCCTGGTATTGAAGTCACCACCGATTGCGAGAATGTCCTTGCGAGGAATTTTGTTCAGAGTCAGTTGGAGGTCGGCATAGAATTTGTCTTTCAATTGGTCAGTGGTGTCACGAACAGGGGTGTATACAGATAGTATTGTCAGACTGTTACTCTGACTTTTTCAACGGGCCATCACAATTCTGTCAGACACTGCGTCAAAGTCCATAAGTCCTGATGCGATCTTGGCTGTCATGATTATTCTCACTCCTGCGAGGCTGGATCCATCCGTTGGGCCAGTGAACAGAGTGGCCTTTTTACCCGAAAGGGCTATTAGATCAATTGTCGTTCGTCCATTCAATCTTGTCTCTGAAACACAGAGTATATCTAGGTTATATAGATAAAATTCTTCAGCTACGAAGGCTTGCGTTAGTGAACATTCGATTGAACAGAGGTTCCAGCAGCCGATATTCAGGCCTTGTCTCCTTGATGAGATGGTACCTAGCTCATTTTTTGACGAGGTCGCCAGCCTCGACGCATCACTTAAAGCCGGAAATACCGTAGCCCAATTCGCTCTAATATTAGACACATTCGACATAATTATGATGTTTCTTGGGTATGATTAACCGCAGGGGCCCGAGTCCTACGGGTCACCCGAAGCCTGTTAGCCGTCACTTCGCTTTTCGTGAAGCTAGGTGACGTTTACACCCTCTCACCGCTTTGAGGTGTGCTGAAGGGTTTGCTCTACTGCCTAGGGACGGAAGGGGGAGCATCCTTGCTTGCAACACCACCACCGCTGTGGCAATCTACAAGCTTAGCTTCCGCCTTTGCTCCCACCTAGAATCAACAAAACTTTCAGGACACGGGTGATAAGAATGAGTTAGGTAATTATAGAGGGAGTAAATCACTAAGCATGGAGGTAATTTTTATAATTAGAGATGCTATAGACAACGTTTTAAGAAAAGAACAGTGCGATTGTAGGAAGGATTGAGGATGTGCCGACCAAATTTTCACTCTTTGGTTAACAATTTAGAAGTGTCTGAGTCACGAACACCGTTAGTCCTCTTTCGTATAAATTATAAGCATAGATTTTATAGATTATGACCAAGCGTTTAAATCAGCTGATAGAACAGCTTTAACGAAGATCTTGTCCTTGTATTGTATACCAGACAAATACATTAAAGTGATTAGTATTATGTACGAGATTACCACTGCTGCAGATAAGGTAGGAATTGAGGTTAGTAGCTGGTTTCAAATTAAATCAGGAATTAAGCAGGGTTGTGTTCTATCCCCTTTTATATGGATCATTTTGATGGACTTAGTCTTAAGGAGCACAGGAAAGGCAATGGCAGAACACGGAACCAAATGAGAAAGCAAAACTTTCCTGGACTTAGTTTATACTGATGAGTTAAGCCTCCTAGATTAAAGTCTGAGCAAAATGAATGAACTTTTAGAGGTTTTGCGAGTTTAGGGCACTAGAATAGGTTTAAAAATTAATTTTAAGAAGACTAAGTCACTAAACTTGGAATAAGTGAAGATGAAAAGGTGACGTTGGGCAAGGAAACGATAAAAAAACAAAGAGAGAAAAAACTCAATGAAAAACAATAAACAAGATTGTGGCCAGTAGAGAGAAAAGATGAAAAACTAAAACGACTTTTTATTTTTGTTTTGTCTGTTTGGTGAAGGCGCCTCGTTTACATACAGACGAAATTTCCCCATAATTTTAGTTCTTCATCCTTTCTCGCTACTGGCCACAGTCTCGTTTGATGATATTCATTGACTTTATTCTCTCTTTGTTGTATTTTATCATGGCTGGCCAGTTCGGCTTAAGATCTTTCAAGGGAAAGATGGATATAATGGACTGCTTCACTTATCTTGGTAATATTATTAGTAGAGGTGGTGGGTGCAGTTAAGATGCTAGAAGTGAATAGCTAAGGCCCAAGGTGTTTTTTTTTTCACAGTTGAAAATAGTTTGGAAGAATGGGAAAATAAGCCTGCGTACCAAGATTAGAATATTCGAAGCTACAGTAATGACAGTGGTCAAGAATAGTTCTAAAACGTAGGCACCCCGAAAGAAGGAGTTTGTTTGACCTTTTCGAAAGGGATTGTCTGCAGATTGTTTTTTAATACCCGTCTTACTAACCTCACTTCAAAGACAGGTAAGGAATAGATCGAACAAGTGGAACGCTTAACTTAACTTATGCGCAGTGAAGATGTTAGAAGCAGAATAACCAAGGTGCAAAATGTTTTTTTTACATTTGAAAAAAGTTTGGAAGAATCGCAAAATAAATATGCAAATCAAGATTAGAATATTGGAAGTGGCCAAGTATGGTTCTGAAGTATGAGTGCACCAAAATACGAAGGAAGATTTACTACATGTTTTCCAGAGAGCTTGTCTTGTGTACCCGACTGACTGACCGTATTTTAAACGCAAAGTGTGGTCCAGTCCCGCTTTCCACCGCTATAATCAAAGGAAGATTGAGATTGCTTGGGAATGTTCTGCAGATGAAGGATGACAGATTGCCAATTATTGTCCTTTTCAGGCAACGGTCTAGGGCTTAACGGAAAGCAGATAGTGCTCAGTTGGGGTGGGAGGATATTATAAGCAAAGATTTAAGGGAAAAAGGAACTTTGTGGGAGGGTGTAGAAAGGACGGTTTGGAATAGATCGGGACGGAGTAGGAGCTTACTTGCGTTAAAAACACTACCAAGGTACTGAAAATCCTTTTTTGTAATCCTCATTGTTCTAAATCCTCAACATGAAGGCCTGCTGTCTCCGCTTTTGACATCGCTTTTGTCCTGCTAATATTGGTCTGAAGATCAGTGAGGGAGACTTTATCTACTAGCTCATCTATTTATTTTCTGAATATCTTCTTGAAAGTAAGATATCAAGCCTACATCATCTGCAAAGTCATCATCGTGGAGTGACCGCTTAGGACCTAGTTTGATTCCTTCACGGAAACGGCACATTCTTAAGGTAAAGTCAATGACAATAGCAAAATGCGTTGGAGACAAGTTACAAACTTGCCATACTTTCGTTACTGGTTTTAATATAGAACCAATCAGTCAAGTCATTCTTTGTTTGCACTTCGCACAGGTGTTCCTCATACAGAGACTTAATCAGACTTTAAATTTTCACTGGAATTCCATAATACAGCAATACTTTCCACATGGTCCCACAATGGACCGAGTCAAAAGCTTTCGAAGTGTAAATAAAGCCGAGCAATACCGGCGCGTGTCATCCATTTGCTTCTTCGAGTAGTAATCGAAGTAAAAACCGTAGGTCCTGTTAGGAAGGAAACCATGCTGCTCGTTATAAGCTCATCATTAACTCGCCGCTGTGTTGTATTTATTATAGCAGAGTATCTTACCGCCAGCGGACTGAAGAGTAATTCCTATCTAGTTGTAACATATCGACCGTTTCCTCTTTTATAACAATTTAACAATAACACCCTTTTCCCATTCGCAAGGTACTGCACTGTCAGTCATTATTTTAGTCAGAAGCTGAAAAAGGCGATCTCTCATTGACTTTCTTCCGTATTTAAACTGCTCTGGTGGGATACCATAATGATCGGCAGCTTTTCTATTCTTTAGATTTCTAATTCTAACCTCGACCTCTTCCTGGATGATAGGGCCAGAGCTAATTCCGAGGTCGAATAGAGGTGTATCCGGAATGTTGATCGATTGATAGGGAACTAACTGATTTAATACACCAGTAAAGTACTCCTTTCACGGTTTGCTTACATCTTCCTGGCAAATAAGTAATTGCCCATTCTTATCAAACAGTTCGTGGTAACGAACTGTAGTAAGGAGCGACCCGGCTCAATAGTAACCAAAACTCTAAAAAATTGATATCAATAGCTACATCAAAAGAATCGCATTTTAATGCCGATTTTAAATATATAAGTATCATCAAGTTTAGTCTTACCCATCAAAAGTTACGAGCCTGAGAAAATTTGCCTTATTTAGGAAAATAGGGAGAAACACCCCCTAAGAGTCGTAGGATCTTAACGAAAATGACACCATCAGATTCAGCGTATCAGAGAACCCTACTGTAGAAGTTTCAAGCTCCTATCTACAAAAGTGTGGAATTTTGTATTTTTTGCCAGAAGACAAATCACGGGTGCATGTTTATTTGTTTTTTTTTTTTTTGTTTTTTTCTTCTTTTTTTTCTTTTCCCCAGGGGTCATCGTATCGACCAAGTGGTCCTAGAATGTCGCAAGAGGGCTCATTCTAACGGAAATGAAAAGTTCTAGTGCCCTTTTTAAGTGACCAAAAAATTGGAGGCCATCTAGGCCCCCTCCCACGCTCATTTTTTTACCAGAGTCAACGGATCAAAATTTTGAGATAGCCATTTTGTTCAGCATAGTCGAAAACCATAATAACTATGTCTTTGGGGATGACTTACTCCCCCACAATCCCTGGGGGAGGGGCTGCAAGTTACAAACTTTGACCAGTGTTTATATATAGTAATGGTTATTGGGAAGCGTACAGACGTTTTCAGGGGGATTTTATTTTGTTTGGGGGTGGGGCTGAGGAGAGGGGGCTATGTTGGAGGATCTTTCCTTGGAGGAATCTGTCATGGGGGAAGAAAAATTCAATGACAAGGGCGCAGGATTCTCTAGCATTACTATAAGAAAACAATGAAAAATAAACATGAAAACGTTTTTTCAAATGAAAGGAAGAAGTAGCATTGAAACTTAAAACGAACAGAGATTATTACACATATGAGGGGTTCTAAAAATACTTTAGCATAAAGAGCGAGGTATTTAGGAGGAGATAAATACCTTGCTCTTTATGCTAAAGTATTTTTAGTAATTTCAACTATTTATTCTACGGCATTTCTGATTCAGGGGTCATTCTTAAAGAATTGGGACAAAACTTACGATTTAGTTTAAAGAGCGAGGTATTAACGAGGGTACAAACCCCCTCGTATACATAATAAAAATATAAGGTTATGAAAGTTTGTTACGTAAGTTAATTCTTAAGTTACGTATATTTTTTACTAATAAAAACGTTTGTTAAAAATTAAAAGTTCTAGTTGCCTTTTTAAGTAACCGAAAAATTGGAGGGCAACTAGGCCTCCTTCTCCCCCCTTATTTCTCAATATCGTCTGATCAAAACTAAGAGAAAGCCATTTAGCCAAAAAAAGAATTAATATACAAATTTCATTTTAATAATTTATGTGCGGAGAGCCAAAACCAAACATGTATTAATTCAAAAACGTTCAGAAATTAAATAAAAAAAAACTAATTTTTTTAGCTGAAAGTAAGGAGCGACATTAAAACTTAAAACGAACAGAAATTAATCCGTATATGAAATGAGTTGTCCCCTCCGTAATCCCTCGCTCTTTACGCTAAAGTTTGACTCTTTGCCACAATTCTACTTTTTAAAACAATTAAAAGCTTTAGCGTAAAGAGCGAGGGATTCCGGAGGGGACAACTCATTTCATATACGGATTAATTTCTGTTCGTTTTAAGTTTTAATGTCGCTCCTTACTTTCAGCTAAAAAAATTAGTTTTTTTTTATTTAATCTACTACAAAAGGGCAGTAGTGCGGCTGACCACAAGCGATTTGTTTTGTCAGCATATATAGTATTCTATTGTCTCAACGATTGGCTGAAAATAAACTGAATGTTTTATTAATATATTTGGTATTTATTCATGAAAAACTCAGCAATTCAAGATTCAGGATTTTATTTAATAGTATTTTTTTATTTTTCGGTATTGAATAAAGGAAAATGTTTGTTCTTCAATAAAGCGCGAATGACGCAATTAGCCCTAGAAGGGTTACAGATAAAAGTGAGGGGGCAGTAGCTGAGTAGCTGTTTTAAGTTGACCTGAGCATTCAGTTAGATTTTTAATCGTTTTAGGCATAATGTATTAATCCACATCATTGTATGTTTTCTTCATGTTTGATGTGATTATTTATTTTAATTTTTTTTTGGGTTTTGTTTATTCTTTGATAGTTTTTTATGATCATTTTAGGTTGGAATTTTCATATGACTTTAATGTTGCTCGTCTGAAGTTATAATATGGCTCTTTAGATTTCTTTGACAAACTTCTTTTTTGGATTTTCTTTTTAATTATTTTCTGTTCCTTTTTGATTGACAAAATTTCTGTATTCATTAATATTATGATCTCTTTGTCCAGTGTTCCAGGTTTTTCGCATAACAGCTTTCGTTCAATTAGAAATCGAGGTTTAGAACAGTTCTTGAACTAAGATTTTTATTCAACGTCAATTTCTGTATAATAAACTCGAAAGAATCTACCTAGGAGAATGTTGAAAACGATTACATATGAATGAAAATGAAATAAGAGGATAAGTGTATATCAGAGGCATCTCTCATCTCTCTTTATTTCTAACTCTTTAAAACCTTCCTATTTATGAATGATGTAAGTGTTTGCTTGGTATGGAAAGTGTGTCATCCTGTCAACCCCTGGATTCGCTCAATGCCATTTGATATACCTCTCAACATTCTTAAAGTTTAAACTTCACATCCTAGCTGTTCTTGAGAGATACTTCGTATGCACCTTTTTGACAATCTGGATGCACATAGTGTCTTTTGGTTTATCGCGGCATACCCCAGTACTCTGCTTTGATGTATGTGTATCGTGTTGGGATAAAGAAATGCTATAAATAAGTTTATGTAGCTTTTCCTCTATCAACAAAAATATAAATTTAACATTAAAGTATCTAATGGTAAGAAAGAAGCTTTGCTATCCTGAAAAATATTCAGGCCTACGCTATTCATTTCCGCTGTCATAAAATACCTATTTAGCTTCTATTCTGATTTATATTCAAATCGTAGTTTGTCTTTATGAGTTTTATCAATTATTGAACTCTTGATTTTCATTTTGTTTTATCTCAATATGCAGCCAGAATGGAAGCCTAATAGATCTTACAAGGTAAGAATTGAACTCATTATGCTTTTTTAGATTTGATCATTTTTTTAATTGTTAACATTTTTTTTATAACACAGTAAAATGGTTATAATTACTCTATTTTTGGCGACACTTATGACATAATATAAGAGTTATGACATAATATACAGTTATGACATAATATGCAATGTGTTATCATACATCGTGTCATACATGTTCATATCATACATTTTGATGTCTTTGAAAATTATTATTATTCAGTTTTCCTAAAATACGCTTCAAATTTGAACTTTCAGGAGCTTTAAGATCTTTTTTTATATCAAAGAAATAGTCGTCAACCAAGATTTGGTATTTTACTTCTTGCTGAACACAAATGCAGTACAAAAGAAGAAGAAAAACGTGGAATATTTGTAACAGTTTGTCACAATGTCAGTGAAAACTTTAAAATTTGGATTGATGCTGATAAAGTCATGCCAGATATTCGGCTGATGCTTAACTATCATCATTAGAGCAGTAGTTGCAATCTATTCAAATGCAAACCATAGTCCGTAGTAACCGAACACTGAAAAATGTGCTTAAAAAACCTATTGCAAGAACAACATTTTAAAAATTGGAATCTCTATGGTCGAAAATCCAAAATAGGAGCTTTTGAGTCCCCTATCTCGAAAAACAAGGAGAATGGTTTTATGTATGGGCTACTCTCCCAGACTTAGATTCTTCTGATGATTTGCATGTCCTAGATGAAAATGTTAGCAACATGAATGATTTGTCAGAGGTTTTGAGAGTTAAGGATACAAGAATAGGTTTGAAAATTAACGTTAAGAAGACTAAGTCACTGAGACTAGGAATAAACGATGGTTAAGAGGATCTTTTGAGTTACGAGAAGATCGAACAAGTGGATAGCTTGTCCTGCCTGGGTAGTATTATTAGTAAAGATAGTGGATATAGTGAAGATGTTCATAGTAGAATAGCCAAGATCTAGGGTGGGTTTTTTTTCAGAGTTCAAAAAGTCTGAAAGAATAGCAAGATAATTCTGCAAACTAAAATTAGAACATTGAAAGCTACAGTGTTAGCAGTGAGCAAATATGATTCTGAAACGGGGGCACTTTGTAAGACGGAGGAGGACTTGTTACATGTTTTCTGGAGGAATTGCCCACGAATAGAAAACAGTAGGCTGCTCATATAATGTGGTTCTATTGTGCTTTTTAGGATTATGACGAGAGAATTGTTGTGATAGCTAGTGTACATTTTGCAGGTTAAGGATGACATATTACCAAAGGTAATCCTTGTCAGCCACTCATCTACGGCCAAATCAAGAGCAGGTTATCCCTGAATGGGGTTGGGAAGATTTTTGAACAAAGGGTTTAATGGAAATTAGAGCTTCTTGGGAGCGTGTGGAGAGGGAAGCTTTGAATAGATTAGGATGTGTGGTTAGTTGTATTCGCCTCAGGTGGCTTGGTGCTGCAGTGAGTTGTTAGTAATAGTAGTCTCATACCAACTGTAAAACGAAACCACCAAATTTTTCCCTGTTCTGTGCTCTCTGCTTTTGCCAAAAGTTATTATGCTTCACATCAGGCACATTTGTAGGATTTTTTTTGTGCGGGGGTGGGGAATAATAAAAGACATTTTTTTATTTTATGGTTTGGCAAAGTAGTACCCAAACACTTGTCGAAAATCTGTATTAGGAGGACAGGAGCTCCCCTTGCTTGCTTGTCATGTCAAACCAGCCTAAACATGTTTACTAATATTATATAACCCTTATTGAAAGTAGGATATTCAAATAGGTTTCTGAATTTCTATAGCCTGTTTCATGAAATTTACCATTTATTGAAAATTAGATTTATGTGTAGTCTGACAGCCAGGCTGTACAAGTCTTATTCTGCTGATAAATAGACTTGTAGTGTTGTTTTCCGCCCCGTTCAATTTGGCCTTGCAACAAACCATACAAGGTTTTGTCCCGGCACGGCCACTTGAGTCTAGAAATCTTTTTTTCACGCAGGAAATGTTTATATTAAAATTTTTTTTTATTAAATTACTTATCATTGTATGTCACCTTCATTTAACATGGGATGTGCTTCAGTGAGTATTTATGTCATTTTGACATAAGAAAATTGTGTCATTTTGATGATATCCTTAATGCTTTTTACCGTGGGCTAGGAAAGTTGTAGAGCGAAGAAACAATTAAATATCTTGTTTGGGCTGTACACTGCACCTTATTGCAGATGTTCTAGAATATGCATCGTAGATGGAAGATATGGGGGATAGAGTAAGGCATAATAATCTCTATTTCAGAAGCAGAAGAAATTCTCTATTAAAACTGGTTGTAAGAAAAGATTTATTTTGGGGCTCTGGGCTACACCAAAATTCGTTAAATGGGTGTCCTAGAGGGTTTCAGATGATCCGGGTTTGAGTCAAGTCCGACACTGAATGAAATGGTCATACAACATGAAAACTAGGCCTTAGAGATATTTTTTGAAGATGGTTGGTTGCAAATTGGCGTGAGAAGGAAGCATTTAGGTCAGACTAGAAAGCAAAAGGGTCTTGATTTTGCCCAATATGTGGGAGTGTTGAGGAAAGTCTTTTGCATTGGTTACAAAATTTAAAGAACTGGTAGAATTAAGACATGCTTTTTTAGAGATAGTAATAATAGGATAAGAATATTAAAAAAATGGAAAGATTCTAAATTTGTGAAATTCCTGTAACTAGGACTGAAGCATAGAGCTATTTTGTGTGAATTGATGGGTCGTTTTTTTTTACAGCTGTATTTTTTTTTTTTACCTTTTTCATGACTTTTGTTCAAATGAATCATTATTAGTGTTATCGTACGTTTAGGCACGAATATGGACTACTTTCTGAAGCTACTTCTAGCACAATGTTTCATTTGGACGTGTGTCTCAGAAAGAAAAAAAACTTTTAACCTCTCTTTTTAATCACATGCCATAAAAAAAACATTTTTTTTTAGGTTGGACCTGTCTCAAAAGAGTTTATTCAGGGATTACCAGGAAGTCCAGGGCCTAAGGGTGATAGAGGAGCTGATGGTCTCCCTGGACAAAAAGGTGAAAGAGGCGATCAAGGCTTAAGAGGTGAAAAAGGAGACCTTGGCATCAAAGGAGGCAAAGGTGAAAAAGTAAGTTTAGAAAAGGGGTTGGATACTTTTCTTTTACAAATATTGCTCTAAAACCTAGGCAAATTTAAACATGATTATGAAGTTATTAAAAAAACAGAACACGTATTTTACACAGGGTAAAATAATAATCATGTGCAAAATGTAGTACCGCAAGCACCCTAGGTTTGATCTTTCATTTTAAAAAAGCTGTAAGCAAATTGATGTTTAAACTATTGCTATACTTACAGAACAGAACAAAGTTTTATATTTTTGCAGCGGGTTTCATACAAGCAGAGAATGGTAAAGTTAAATAACAGAAGTGAAAAATCATCCGCAATGAAATTGGGAGCCATCTATTTCACAGCTGTATCATAAAATTTGCTTTGAGCGTGTGATTTGAATCCTGTCTTTTGTTTTGAATCTTTGGAGTGGGCGCTATGAGTTTTTCGATTGTTATAAGCCACAATGAATCATAAAGTACGATTCCTATTCCCTCATTTTCTTTTATTTTCGTCATCGTTCTTGTATTAGTCGCTATTATGTTACAGCTTTCAAATGTAGAATCTTATACCCCAATAATTTTGGCGGGGTAAATGGGTTAACAAAACGCATAATACGTTGGTGAGCCTTTGAATAGGTTAGCCGGGGGTAAATGTTATATAACAAAAAATTAAGGAAAGAGCTGAGGGACTGAATAAGTGGTATTGAATCCTTATAGTGGTATTGAGAACCAGTTATTTTTGAAAGTAAACTATATATTTTTCTTTCAAAACATATTAAAAAAACTGATGTTAAAAGATTTATTCTCTAACTATTTCTGGGGAAGAAAACAGGATGTGATGCAATGAGAAAACTCGAACTTCTGAACATCTTGTGAACTAAACACGATTAAACAAAATATTAATCGGATCAATAGAAATTTTTTGGTTTTAAAGCACGGGATGTAAAACAATTTTTCTAATGCCATTCCGAATTCTGTATGTTAAATCACTACAGCCGGTTAGGTGTCAATAACAATAATGACGGGGAAAATATGGAGAATGAGTGCCATTTCGGTAACTAAGAAAATTTTTCCAGCTAGACAATTAAAACTGTCTGTGTTATATGCGGGTGTGTCGTTGGGAGGAGGGGGTAGTTACTCCCCCTAATTAAAAACAAATATATTAATTGGCTTTAAAACTGTTATAAACAACAAATAGAAAAATAGGGAAATTTTTTATACAAGGCAGTGGATTTGCAATTTTAAATAAATGGTTCGACCCTATAACCATGGACCGTCCTCAGCAAAACAAATGAAAAAGAAAAACGAAGAATATGAAAATGCTCACATTAAAATACAATCTTTAAAACTAAAATATGTTCTCAAAATAGTTCTAGCATCATTACTTCAGGAAAGTTCAACCAGGACTGGTACATCAAGCGAAGTGAAAAAGATAATTCATTCAAATGGAATAAAATCATTTACAAACAACCTCTTAAAACTAATCTTACTTTTTTGTAACCAGCCTAAAAGGTCTGTCCGTAACAGGTTGAGCAGTATTGTTTACTAGTTTTTAATATAATTTTCTAAACCATTTTAAATTTGTATATAAGGCATTAAGTGAACATTCTCCCAAGATCCTATTTAAAGAAATATTACTATTTATTTTGATTCTAAAATCAAATGACTCTTGACCAACCTGTTTTATGCCTAAATCATTGCTAATTAGGGAAGTTTCTTCAAAAAGAATTTTATGGCTAGAATTATCAAAACATGACTGCTTAAAGAATAAGCAAAAGAAATATTTGTAGTATTATGATTTAAAGCTTTAGTTATGTTATCTCTCTGCTGTTGTAGGCGTTTTTCTAAATTTTGCTTGGTTTTACCAACTTAGTAGTTGCCACAGTCACATGGTATTTGATAAACCACTCTGTGGCAAGTAACTATGGCTATATCTTTACCAGAGTTTAGGAAGTTCATGATTTTTTAAAATTATTCGTAAATACTACTTACAAATTATTTTGTGTATATATTTTTTTTAATTTGTAGTGACTTTTGGAATATATGGAAGGCAAATCATATTTCAGGGCTTGGTGGGAGCTTCGTATGGTAAGAGACCCTTGATTATACGGGAGTGTCTCGCCAATCTTCGGCTAATTGTATTATCAGTGAAGACAGTAGAATAACTGTTTCCAAAAAGTATGTCTCTAATAAAGTTTAGTTCATCTGTGATGTGAGATTCATAGCAAATTTTTTGGGTATAAACGACAAGAGAGGTAACAAGAGCACTTTTAACTTGTGGGGGGTGATTAGGGTTTGTGTTGGGGGATTACGTAAATAAAGTTTTTAAATTCTAATACTACGAATATTTCTTTTGATTCTGCTTTAAGCAGTCATATTTTTGATAATCCTAGCCATAAAATGCTTTTTGAAGAAATTTCCCTTATTAGCAATGATTTAGGCGTAAAACAGGTTGTTCAAGAGGCAATCAAACAGTTCGTGGTAACAAACTGTAGTAAGGAGCGACCCGGCTCAAGGGTCGCTTGAACTCTAAAAAATGGAATTTTGATATCAATAGCTACATAAAAAATCGCGTTTTAATGTTGATTTTAAATATATAATTTTAATCAAGTTTAGTCTTACCCATCAAAAGTTACGAGCCTGAGAAAATTTGGCTTATTCCAGAAAATAGGCGGAAACAACCCCCTAAGAGTCATACAATCTTAACGAAAATCACACCATCAGATTCAACGTATCAGAGAACCCTATTGTAGAAGTCAGATTCAGATATCAGATTCAGCGTATCAGAGAACCGTAGAACTGAAGAACTGAGAACTGGAGAACTGTAGAAGTTTCAAGCTCCTATCTACAAAAATGTGGAATTTTGTATTTTTTGCCAAAAGGCAGATCACGGATGCGTGTTTATTTGTTTGTTTGTTTTCTTGTTTTTTTTTTCCCCAGGGGTGATCGTATCGACCCATTGGTCCTAGAATCTTGCGAGAGGGCTCTTTCTAACGGAAATGAGAAGTTGTAATGCTCTTTTTAAGTGACCAAAATAATTGGAGGGCACAAAGACCCCCTCCCACGCTAATTATTTTCCCAAAGTCACCAAATCAAAATTCTGAGATAGCCATTTTATTCAGCGTAGTCAAAAAAATCTTATAACTATGTCTTTGGGGACGACTTACTCCCCCACAGTCCCCGTGGGAGGGGCCACAAGTTACAAAATTTTTACCAGTGCTTACATATAGTAATGGTTATTTGGAAGTGTACATACGTTCTCAGGGGGATTTTAGGTTGTGGGAGGGGTTGATAAGAGGGGGATATGTTGGGGGAACTTTCCTTGGAGGAATTTGTCATAGGGGAAGAAAATTTTCATGAAGGAAGCGCAGGATTTTCTAGCATTATTTAAAAAAAAAAAACAATGAAAAAATAAAAAGGAAAAATTTTCTTTAACTGAAAGTAAGGAGAAGCATTTAAACTTAAAACGAACAGAAATTATTACGCATATGATGGGCTTACCTCCTCCTAATACCTCGCTCTTTACGCTAAAGTATTTTTAGTAATTTCAACTATTTATTCTATGGCTTTTGTGATTCAGGGGTCATTCTTAAGAAATTGGGACAAAAACTTAAGCTTTAGTGTAAAGAGCGAGGTACTGACGAGGAGGTGAACCCCTTCATATACGTAATAAAAACATGAGAATACAGAATTTCATTACGTAAGCTAATTTGTAAGTTACGTATATCTTTTACTAATAAAAACATTCGTAAGAAATTAAAAGTTCTAGTTGCTTTTTTAAGTAACCAAAAAATCGGAGGGCAACTAGGCCTCCTCTCCCGCTCCTTTTTTTTCTCAACATCATTCGATCAAAACTATGAGAAAGCCATTTAGCCAAAAATAAATATGCAAATTTCGTTTAAATTATTAATCTGCGGAGAGCTAAAATCAAAACATGCATTGATTCAAAAACGTTCAGAAATTAAACAAAGAAACAAGTTTTTTTAACGGAAAGTAAGGAGCGACATTAAAACTTAAAACGAACAGGAATTACTTCGTATATGAAAGGGGCTGCCTCCTCATCAACACCCCGCTCTTTACGCTAAAGTCTATTACTGTTTTAAAAAGTAGAGTTAAGAGAAAGAGTCAAACTTTCTCTTAACTCTCTTAACCCAATATAGCTCAATATAGCTCTTATTTATAATTGAAATGCCTAATAAGTATTGATAATGTCCTGTTCCTTACGTTTCAGATTCACACACCAATCAATAAATGTAGAACTGTGTCTATATATAATACCATGCTGACTTCAAGCTATTTTCGGTTTTTTAAGTATCTCTTTTAACCTCCTTCAAAAAAAGAATTAACACAAATTCATTAATAATTACGACTGAAATTAATCGCGTTTGTCGCAACGCCAGCACTACTTGTGGTACATTTATCTCCACATCAGCATGCTGTACGAAATGTCTGTTGAGAATAGAACAAAGCGAAAACAAAATATGTATATTTTTTTCGCATGTAAGCGGTACCAACCCGTCCACTTTTTCCATTGTTATCCGTTTTAACATGCAGCACTCGGAGACCGAGCTTCGCCTATGAAGGGAATTTTAGACATGAAAACGATATTCAGTATAACCGCCCTAGGGAAATTTACACACCCCGTACTCTGATTTACACAAGAACAACTTTCGTGTAATTTTTATATATTTCTTTTTTTTTTAACAAATATACAAAGGGGAAGGTAATTTTCAAGCTCTAGGACAAAATGTCAATTTTGTCCTCCCAACACCTTCCTTGGCAATTTTGTGCACGTGTAAGCGGTAGCAACCCCATCCTCTTTTTATATTGTTATCAGTTTTAACATGCAGCACTAGGGGACTGAGCTTCGCCTATGAGGGGAATTTTCGACATGGAAACAATATTCAGTGTAACCCC
Organism: Artemia franciscana; assembly: GCF_032884065.1. NCBI lineage: Eukaryota > Metazoa > Arthropoda > Branchiopoda > Anostraca > Artemiidae > Artemia > Artemia franciscana. Next base: position 15,910,606 of record NC_088871.1, on the reverse strand, counting down.
TATCGGGAAATGTATACTCTGATTTACAAAAAAAAAACTTTTGTATAATTTTTATAGATTTCGTTTTTTTTTTTAAACGGAGATACAAAGAGGAAGGTAATTTTCAAAACAATAGACGTCAATTTTGCCCTCCCAAACCCCATCCCTGGCGATTTTTAATCAATTCAAGGCTTTTTTTTTCTTCTCTGAGTAAGTGACTCGTTTGTCTTTCCCATCTTTACAGCCCAAAGAGCCTTTGTGAGAATATTAAAACGTAATATTTTATGTATAATTCAAGATGAATAAATCTTATCTTATCTGCCGCAATAATCCCTAGAGCTGTTTAGATTTTCTGGATATTCTTTGTCAAACAATGCCCAATGGCTTTGTTAATAATTCTAACTTTTTCTTCTGAATACTTTCAAAATAAAATACCATTTCATTTAAATGTGGGGAGTATGTCACAATGTGATATTACACAATCTGTGATAGCACTTTACTTATCCTGTATCTTATTAGGCAGTGCTATTGCGCTACCTATGATCTTTGCTTTTGCTTTATGCGGTCCAATGATATCAGTGCTATTTTTTAATATAAATCGGCCAAACCACTACCAAATTTATTTAACAAAAGATTGTAAATAATATATCAATAAATTACGCATATTAAAAGTTTAGCACAACAAATTAAATATTACGGAGTCAAAATTCGCTCGAAATTGTGTGCAATTGAATTGCACGACACCCGTAGCTGTTAAAATACCGCTTGGTTCAACTATGAAATTAAATAAAAAAAATCTAATTTTTTTAGCTGAAAGTAAGGAGCGACATTAAAACTTAAAACGAACAGAAATTACTCCGTATATGAAATGGGTTGTTCCCTCCGCAATCCCTCGCTCTTTGCGCTAAAGTTTTTAATTGTTTTAAAAAGTAGGATTGTGGCATAGAGTCAAACTTTAGCGTAAAGAGTGAGGGATTGCGGAGGGGACAACCCATTTCATATACGGAGTAATTTCTATTCGTTTTAAGTTTTAATGTCGCTCCTTACTTTCAGCTAAAAAAATTAGTTCTTTTTTATTCAATTTCTGAACATTTTTGAATGCATGTTTGGTTTTGGTTCTCCGCACATAAATTATTAAAATGGAATTTGTATAATAATTCTTTTTTTGGCTAAATGGCTTTCTCTTAGTTTTGATCAGACGACTTTGAGAAATAAGGGGTGGAGAAGGAGGTATAGTTGCCCTCCAATTTTTTGGTTACTTAGAAAGGCAACTAGAACTTTTAATTTTTAACGAACGTTTTTATTAGTAAAAAATATACGTAACTTAAGAATTAACTTACGTAACAAACTTTCATAATCTTGTATTTTTATTATGTATACGAGGGGGTTTGTGCCCTCGTTAATACCTGGCTCTTTACACTAAATCGTAAGTTTTGTCCCAATTCTTTAAGAATTACCCCTGAATCAGAAAGGCCGTAGAATAAATAGTTGAAATTACTAAAAATACTTTAGCATAAAGAGCGAGGTATTTATTTCCTTCTAAATACCTCGCTCTTTATGCCAAAGTATTTTTAGAACCTCTCATATGCGTAATAATCTCTGTTCGTTTTAAGTTTCAATGCTACTCCTTCCTTTCATTTGAAAAAACTTTTCATGTTTATTTTTCATTGTTTTCTTATAGTAATGCAAGAAAATCCTGTGCCCTTTTCATTGAATTTTTCTTCCCCCATGACAGATTCCTCCAAGGAAAGATCCTCCAACATAGCCCCCTCCCCTCAGCCCCACCCACAAACAAAATAAAATCCCCCTTAAAACGTCTGTACACTTCCCAATAACCATTACTATATGTAAACACTGGTCAAAGTTTGTAACTTGCAGCCCCTCCCCAGGGATTGTGGGGGAGTAAGTCATCCCCCAAGACATAGTTATTATGGTTTTCGACTATGCTGAACAAAATGGCTATCTCAAAATTTTGATCCGTTGACTTTGGGAAAAAAAAGAGCGTGGGAGGGGGCCTAGATGCCCTCCAATTTTTTTGGTCACTTAAAAAGGGCACTAGAACTTTTCATTTCCGTCAGAATGAGTCCTCTTGCGACATTCTAGGACCACTTGGTCGATACGATGACCCCTGGGAAAAAAACAACAAAACAAACAAACAAATAAACACGCACCCGTGATTTGTCTTCTGGCAAAAAATACAAAATTCCACATTTTTGTAGATAGGAGCTTGAAACTTCTATAGTAGGGTTCTCTGATACGCTGAATCTGATGGTGTCATTTTCGTTAAGATTCTACGGCTTTTAGGGGGGTTTCCCCCTATTTTCTTAAATAATGCAAATTTTCTCAGGCTCGTAACTTTTGATGGGTAAGACTAAACTTGATGAAACTTATATATTTAAAATCAGCATTAAAATGCGATTCTTTTGATGTAGCTATTGATATCAAAATTCAATTTTTTAGAGTTTTGGTTGCTATTGAGCCGGGTCGCTCCTTACTACAGTTCGTTACCACGAACTGTTTGATTGAGCATCCTGTGTTGGGCCTGAGGGTTTGGTGAAGGGGGGGGGGAATAGGTATTGTAGCATAAGTGGTGAATCTGGCTGAAAAAAAGCCAAGTGTTTATGACATTCACCTCCGCCCATCCGAAAGCTTGCTTACACTATACTACAGTAATCTGCAACAGCTCATTGCTGACAATTTTAGTAAGAGCCAAGCATCAATACTTAAATTTTATGTTGGTTTAATGTGTATTTATTGTTTACGATGTATGGCGCTATGTTTTTTACTTAACCAAGTAACGTATTTGTTAAATACTTAATTTTTTCACTACTGCTTAAAGAAAAATGTGCTATTGAAGACTTCGGGCAGGGACATGCCACCTTTACTTTTTTCATTGGGTGTTCAGTATTAACTACAAAGTAATTTCCAAAAACAAGTTTTCACACATCTTGAAAAAACATTTAGACTTGTTTTTTTTTTACAAATGTCCCGTCACCCCTTTCTTCTGAAGGATATCCCATGCCCCTTGGCTCCCCGGATGTGGACCCCCTCTTGTCCCCAAACAAAAGTGCTGAAGCTATACTCCTGGTTATGTCTATAGTCTTTTAACCTTTAATAGTTGGGAAGAGTGGAGATAAAAGTTTTACTGTAAAGACCAAATAGGCAAGTTCGATGTGAAACAGTACATCGTATTGTGGTAAAGGGCAAAGATGAAGTTCCATTTGCGATGGAAGAACTTTCAGAAAATCGGCATCTCCACCTTTTTTAAAATATACCATCATTATTTTTGGTTAAAAACGGCAATCATATATAACACTTAGGTTGATTTTCCCTTTGTTCCTTAAGAATAAAGATATATGCACTAAACCTTAGGAGAACACAGTTGTAATCCATGGAGTACAAAATTGTAAATTATGTTCAATGAATTTTTATTTCAGGGGGCGCAAGGCAATGATGGTACCCCTGGTGTCAAAGGTGACAGGGGATTTCCTGGTATGGATGGAGCTCCAGGTACTCCTGGTGACAGAGGAAAGTCAGGTCCTAAGGGAGGCAAAGGTAATTTTACACATCTTGTCTGCTTGCAAACAGTGACTATGAAATAGGCCCTAGTTTTGCTATTTATAATACATAACAGTCATATCTTTGTGTATATGCCATTTCTTTTGCTGCTTTTTAAGTTACCTCTTCATAAGCTGTATTTCCCTGATAAATGGACCTAGAAACAAAATTAACTATAATATTGGCGTTGCTATGGACTACACACATATTATTGTCAATATTTAAGCGTACTTTGGGCATCTGAGCAGTCAATATATTCTAAAGGAGATTTAGAATATATTCTAAATAGGCCCTAGTTTGGCTATTTATAATACATAACAGTCATATCTTTGTGTATATGCCATTTCTTTTGCTGCTCTTTAAGTTACCTCTTCATAAGCTGTATTTCCCTGATAAATGGACCTAGAAACAAAATTAACTATAATATTGGCGTTGCTATGGACTACACACATATTATTGTCAATATTTAAGCGTACTTTGGGCATCTAAGCAGTCAATATTGATTCAGAGTTCAAGGTATGATGACCTATTTTTGGATTGAACCTGTAACTAATATTTGGTAAAGGATTATCAATCACTACCTGACCCGTAGCCAATATATTCATAATAATTAATTCAGTGACTAAATGAATTATAAATAAGCGGATTATTTTGAAACTTGAGTAAAAATTCCCTTGGGAACTGTGAATTCTCTTATTGATATTTTCATGGCTTATATATCATATAGGTCAAGATTTATCAGTTGCGAAAATAATTATAATTTCTGATATTATAGTCAATTATATTATGATAAAGGTGAGAGGTGAATAGAAAGGTGTTAAGAAGTAAAGAAGAATTCAAGATTATCTTGATCAGATCCATATCTACAACCAGCAATGTTTTTACTCTGATAGAGGAAAGTCTTGTCTTGTCTATTTTATAAAACCAAGAAACAAAGGCTAGTTTACTGTACTCATTATATTGTCCTTTTTCTTGTTGAACTCTCACGAAGTAAATTATAAAAATGACCCGAACAACCAGAATCAGGCAAGCAAAAAATTCTTACAGTCCAGCCTTCAGTGCTACAAACAGGGGCAAAAATCCCTCAAATAGCACCACATCACATCAGACAGTGGATGGGAACCCAGTTGATTCGAGAAAGGACCCAAACCCCCCAACTGCTTCACCTGGTAGACCGATACCTAAACTCTCTGCTGAGTCCCAGGTGCTGTATGATTTGATTACAAGAATTGATGTTTCAGTCCGACAGATTTCATCTGAAATAGCTCTGCTACGAACTGAGCTTGCCCAGAAGCCTAGCTATGAAGAAATGCATAAATATGTAGATGGTGCATTTCTTGACCTTAACTCTCGGTTGCAGAAAATTGAAGAAAAATACACCCAGACTTCCCAGCAGACTGATGAGATACGAGAAATTGTAAGGGAAGAAACCTTCTGCCATCATGAAGCACAACGGAGAAAAATGAATATTATTGTAAAAAATATACCGGAACTAGAAGGAGTTGATGATGTAACTCAAGTGAAGCAAATAATTCAAAACCAGCTTCAACTTCCAGTGCCAACAATATTAAAGGCAACCAGGCTGGGGGAGAAAAAACCAACCACTCAGAATTCTGTTTCAAGATACCAGCCCCTTCTAATTCAGCTGCCAGAATCTGAAATTGCTCTGAAAAGACAGATTGTGCAAATGTCTTATGTGAAAAGAAAAAGCCTACAAACATTCTTTCGCAATGATGTACCCAAACGGTTTAGAACAGCAGGTAGTATTAGTGAACCTCTCTTAAGAGGACCAAAAAACTAATTGAGCATAAGATCATGAGCAGCAGCTCTATTGCTGACAAAGGGAAAGTAAACCCGGCTAGGAAAGTGTGTGCCAATAATCCTGGTACGATACGTCACTCCTACTCATGTCCTAGAATCCTTCTTGCGAATGTAAGGTCACTAGTAAATAAAATGGAGGAACTACAAATTATTCTTGGCAAAAACCAGATTGATATTGCTTGCCTTACAGAAACATGGTCTGCTACAGAAGATTCTTGCTCGATTCCTAATTATGACTCCCATTTTAAGCCCAGATTGGACAAAGATGGTATTCCTCTATCTCATAGTGGAGGAGTTGCTTTTTTTTGTAAGGGTACCCTCCCAAATCGGATTCTATCATTTTCTGAAATAGAGAACAACTCCAAAACTGAAGTTTTATGGCTCTGGACCAGACCCAAAAACCTCCCAAAAGACGTATCTTGCATGATTTTTTGTATTATTTATTACCCTCCCCGTAGTGGATTTAAGAAGGAGCTGACGGCATATCTGCAACTTTATACTGACAGAATTCGCCACAAGTACCCCTATGCTGCAATTACATTATGTGGTGATTTTAATGAGCTAGACCAAAAGTGGCTTAGCGCTGCTCTTAGTCTTGACCAGGTAGTAAAGTCACCTACACGCAGTGATAAAACCCTAGACATGATTTTTACCAACGTTGAAGATTACTACTGTGCCCCGAAAATAGCCCCTCCATTAGGGGCAAGTGACCATCTATGCATCTTTTGGACCCCTTTATCATCCTTTCCCCCTAAACCATTGATCAGTTATTCATATAGACCCATTACTGACGAGAAGATTGCCCATTTCAAAGTAAAACTTAGCTCCAAATCCTGGGCCAATATCCTATGTCTTACCAATGGTGATGAAATGGCTTCTAAGTTTTCAGCTGAACTTTTCCAGTTATACTGTGACACCTTTCCAGTGAAAAAAGTCAGTTACAAATCCAGTTGTAAACCATGGATAAATAAAAAAAATTTGTGCCTAATAAATGAACGTGATAGACTCTTTAAGGAAGGATTTTTCCAGGAATCTTGAAAACTTCGAAACATTATTATTAGTGAAATTCGTAAAGCAAGAAAAGAGCATGGTGCTCACGTGCTCAATAAGTTACTGTATTCGAACCCTAAGAATTTCCACAAATGTATCCAAAATCTCATGGGAAAGGTCTCTTCTAAGTTTCTCTTACTGGATAGTAATGGCAACCCAGTGAGTGCAGACATCATAAACGATTATTTTACTTCAACTTGTAAAACTCACCCGCCACTCCAAAATATGCCGGCCAACAGTGCAGTGAGTGACATTCCTGTGATTAGAATACATCAGACCCAGCTTAAACTCGAAAATCTTGATGCAAATAAGTCAGTTTACCCAGGTGATATCCCTACCAAATTGATTGTGAAATGTGCCCATTATTTAAGTGTACCTCTAACTGCTATTTTTAACCAATGTCTTGTAGATGGTATTTTGCCAGTGTGTTTTAAACGAGCTATTATATCACCTATACCAAAAAACAAGACCCCAAAAGTCCCCTCTGACTTAAGACCAATATCAAAAACCTCTATTTTCTCTAAAATTTTTGAAAGTTTTATTTACAATTTCCTCTTTGATGATATTCAAGATAAAATTAACCCAAACCAGTTTGGCTTTAGGCCCAAACCACATCATAGCACCACCCATTGTTTATGTTATATACTTGACACTGTTTTCAAACATCTTGAGTTAAGTAGTTCCTACGTTGAGGCTGTTTTTGCTGATATTAGTAAAGCCTTTGACAACTTGGATCATCAGACAGTTATTGATAATGCAAGGGCTTTAGGTGTCAGAGATTTTGTTTTATGTATAGTAGCTAGTTTTTTATCTGGTCGTGAGCAATGTGTAGTCCTCCCTAACGGAGATTCATCTGGTTTTACCTCAATTTTCTGTGGAGTACCCCAAGGGACTAAATTGGGTCCTTTAGCATTCTTAATTGTTTTTAAAAATGTTTTACCAAACTTTGACAACACTTTTAAATTTGCGGATGATTTGACATTCCTTAACCTTTGTAAAACCTCAAACACTTTGGGCGTTAAACTTGACTCACTCATTAACAACTTAAAGAATGATCTTGCCAATGTTAAACTCAATCTGAGCATACCGAAAAGCAGTTTAATGCTATTCTCCTTTTTAAAAAATATACCCCAGTCAATAATTACCTTTGCATCCCAAAATTAAACATGGTTAAGCTACTTGGTGTGCACTTGGACAATGACCTCAAATGGAAATCTCACTCTTTTCACTTATTTAAAACAGGTGGTTTTCTCCTTAGATCTTTCTCCCTCCTTAAACGGTTCTCCATATCAATCCAGAACCTTAAAATAATTTATTGTTCTTATATAAGACCTTGTCTTGAATATGCTTGCCCTGTCTGGCACCCTGGACTGACCAAATCCCAATGTTCTAAAATTGAAAGCATTCAAAAAAGAGCTATAAAAATTATACTGGGGACGTCCTATACTACTTATGATGAAGGTTTGGCTAGACTTGAACTCACTACATTGGAATCACGACGTCACATCCTTACCATGAACTTCGGGCACAAGTGCCTTAGTTCTGACTATCATCGACGTCTTCTTCCCCCCTTCAAAGAAAACCCCCAATCCTTCCCAATACAAGACTTAATGCTCGTAGAGCTCCAAATACTCAACTTGACTTGTGTCCCCAAATGTTGACAATGAGGTAAAAAAAACTCTTTCGTTCCCTATTTTGTTCCGCATTTTAATAATTGATTTAACTTTGTAACTATGTTTATCCCTTAACATTTATTTTATCATTGTAATTATAATTGTTCTGACGTGCTTATGCTAGCTTGTGTGCTATTTTAGCCAATAAATCATATTCTATTCTATTCTAATATATTCTAAAACCCTTTCTTTTTCTATGATATACAAGATCAGTATTAGCGCAGGTGATTCAAGCAAATTAGATTCCAGATTTTCACTATCCTAATGAATAAAGAATGTTCTTCCGGCTAGCGATTCCGGTACTCTGTACTTTGCTAATTTCAGTACTTAGATAATTCCTTTTACGAATCTATGAACTGATATGAAATGATATTCTGTCATTTAAATATCCAGAAAATAAAATTTTTTGGCGTTGGCATAAGAAACTAGAAATTTATAAAATTTCAAAGCTTGACAATGATCAGAACTAGCAAAACGGTTAAAAGATTGGCGGAAATAATAGAAGAAAAGGATAGAGTAGAAAAATTATAGATAAATTGACAGTAATTAATAGAAGAATAAGTGAAAAATAATAGAAGTAATGCCGAAGGAAGATGTTTTTCGCATTAACGAGTCGTGCTTAGCACAAGAGATTCAGAGAAGAAAACCTACTGTAAAATAAAGAGTCACCAAAAGAAATGCTGACTTGAAAGAGAAAACACAACAAGTAAAGATAATGGAAAATGATAACTCCGAAGGGTTATGCAACAAAGTTCATCTACTTCAATCATGAAAGCAACCAAAAAAAGAAGGAAAATTCCATGCACAATAGATATTCACTCAAGAAAGTAATAATAAAAAAAACAACTTGTAATTATGATTTTATTTTAGAAAACCCTTAATCGTCCTGTCAAGTCAAAATAAAAGTATATCATTGAGATTATTTAATTGAAAAAAATTAAATAACTTGTAATTTTGATTTCACTTTAGAAAACCCTTAATCGTCATGTCAAATCAAAATAAAAGCATATAATTGAAATTACTCTCGTCAAAAATCCGAAACTAGAGTTAATTGTCTCTCATTTTGAAAAATAAGACAGATCACATTTTTCAAATGACTAGCACTGACGTAAATATCGGTATGGAAATCTATGTATACATGCTGTTATTCTTTTTTTTTTGCTTATAAGCACAAACACTGTTACTAGAGTAGGAGGCCTAACGTTTTAAAAACCTGCAAAAATGTTTATAAACAATCTAATAATTCCAACTCCAAAAACAAGTATTTTGGATGTGCTAAGTATCGCAGTCAATCAAATAGTTAACAGAAATACATCTTTTTCAGATGCGAAAGAATTTTGTATGGCTGTTCACTAGAACGACAGAAGGAAGTCTGACTATATCCCCCCCCCCAAAAAAAAAATGTGTAAGAATAAGAGGCAATGCTCTAGCACTGCCTCTAGTAAAGAGCCTTAAGTCCCTAATTTATTACTCTTTGTTTATTTAATGTTTTTTCCCAGGCTCATTCGATTGGAAATTGAAAGTTTGTATGTTTTTATTTGAAATTTAAAGTTCTTGTGCCCTTTAAGAGTAATTAGAGGGCAGCCATCCCCCCCATGACTTTTTTAGCTCCTCTTCCCCCTAAGGCATCCAATTAAGATCTTGAGATAGCTATTTTGTACAAAATAATCTTAGGGCCAAGTAACCATACTTCCCGGAATGACAGTACCCCCCCCCCTCCAGAGCCCATGTGGTAAGGGCTTTAAGCTATTCAAGCTGCCTAATATAAACATATGCCGTCGGCTATTAGGAAAGAGGGGGTTGTTTGATTCTGGGTTTCCAGAAAGACTTATGGTATTAAGGTGAACTTTCAGGAAATATTAAGGGGGATGTTGAACAAAATCAAACCAATAAATGCATGCTGGTTGTCAAAAAGGCGTATCAGAAATATCTCAGGAACAACCAAGGGTGGTAAGTTAAAACTTTCAGGTGCATGTTAGTAATGTTGGGAATAGGAATTGGAAAGAGAAGGGGGAATGTTGAAAAGTTATCAAAAAGGAACCAGTCTCCTTCCTCGCCCTTTTTAGACCCCCTTCAGCACTGACAAAAAAAATAGAACGCCATTTCATTAGAAATAATCAAAAGCTTCAATAACTATGCTCCAGGAATGAAATGACCCCCACAGTAACCGAGGCAAGAGTTATAAATTTTTCATTTTGTCCATTGTTTAAACTTAAATGCTTGTCAAGCAATAATTTACACCTTTTATCGAAGGTTCATGGTCTGAGAATATAGAGGCCAAAACCAATCAAGATGCACATAGAGTACGGCCACCTCATAAATATTTTGAAAGATTTCTAAACTTTCTGTTCATATTTTTCACTTTCAGTATATTGCGATCGGATTAATATCAATGTAAATAACCCCATTCCCCCCGAAAAATAAAAACTCAGCAACCTTGCACATTATAGTGGTGAAATGAGAACTAGTAAATGCTATAGTATATTAAATAAAAAACTGTTTTTTTTCAACTAGGAGTAAGAAATAACATTAAAACTTAAAAAGAACAGAAATTATTACATATACGAGGGGGTTGCCTTATCTTCAACACCTCGCTCTTTACGCTCAATTTTTATAGGCGCCTACATTTAAAAAGCTTCTTATTGTTCTAAATAAACGACCCTCGTGTTTCAGCAATTCTTAAAGAATTGGGACAAAATTCAAACTTCAGCGTAAAGAGCGAGGTGTTGAAGGGGGCAACCCTCCTCATATATCCAATCATTTCTGTTCTTTTTAAATTTTAATATCGCTCCTTGTTATCAGCTGAAAAACCTGTTTTCTATTTAATTTTTTATCTTTTTTATGTAAATGCAGGAAATTTGGCTCCACCTTCACGGAAAAATCCCCCCTCCCCGCGAAAAGATCCTCTTTACAATTCAATCCCGGTGAAAATTTAACTCACACTTTTCTCTGGTAAATTGGTGTCGGCAAAGAGAAAGTAAGACAAATAAAATGGTTTTCGTATGGGCATTCTTGGAAACTCCCCCAGTGCAAAATTTCCCTGGAAAGTTCACTCTCCACAAACTTCCCTCTCCAGAAAATTCTCCTCGCGGAAAATACTATACGTAAACAGCGGGCCAATTTTATTTCTCAAAGACTTTTTCCCAGAGGCTATGGGTGGGGCAGGTTATATCCAAAGGTATAATTATTCGACCTTTCAACGATGCTGATCAAAATGGCTATCTCAAAATTATGAGCTGACTACTTTGAGAAAAAAGGAGGGTGGAATTGCTCTCCAATCTTTTTGGTCACTTGAAAAGGGCACAAAAAATTTTGATATGTTTTTGAAAAAGCCCTTTTCCGATATTCTAGGACTATTGGTTCGATGCAATCACCCCTGGGAAAAAAAGCTACTAAACACGCACCTGTGACTTTTTTCTGGCAATTAAATAAAAAAAACAAGTTTTTTCACTTGAAAGCAAGGATCAACCTTAAAATAAACAAAAAAAAAATTACGTATATGAAGGAGTTTGTCCTCTAGTCACAATACCTTGCTCTTTACGCTAAAGTTCGAATTTTGTTCCAATTCTTTAAGAATAACACCTGAATCACATAGGCCGTCTAATTAGAATAAATAGCTCTTTTGAAAAAACTAAATAAACTTTAGCGTAAAGAGCGAGATATTGACAAGGGGGGTCAACCCCCTCTTATACATGACAATTTCTTATCGTTTTAAGTTTTAATGTTATTCCTTTTTTTCAGTTGAAAAAACTTGTTTTTTTAATCTATTTTCTAATTTTTTTTAAATAGTGCTTGGAAATCCGGTGCACCCTTCATAGAAAATTCCCTTCCCCCATGAACATTTCCTCCATTAAAAGATCCTCTCACGTAACGCCTGGACCCCCACCAACAAAAATCCCTTCGAAAACGTCTGTATACTTCCCAATAACCAATACTGTATGTAAACAGTGGGCAAAGTTCTTAACTTGTAGCCCTTCCCTCGGGTACTTTGGGAGATTAAGTCGCCCTCAAAAACATATTTGTTAGATTTTTCGACTATGTTGAACAATATGATTATCGCAAAATTTTGATCGGGTTACTTCGGGAAAAAATGAGTGTGGGAGGGGGCCTAGTTTCCCTCCAGTTTTTATCAATTAAAAATAGCACTAGAACTTTTAATTTCCTTTCGAATGGGCCCTCTTGAGATATTCTCCAACCATTTGGTCGATACGATCACCAGTCGAAAAAAAAAAACAAATAAAGAAATAAACCTGTACCCGTGATCGTTCTTCTACAAAAATACAAAATTCTACATTTTTGCAGATAAGAGCTTGAAATCTGTATAACATGGTTCTTTGATACTCTGAGTCTGATGTTGTGATTTTCATTAAGATTCTATGACTTTTAGGAGGTGTTTCCCCCTTTTTGGAAAATAAGGCAAATTTTCTCTGGCTCCTAACTTTCGATGGGTAATATTAAACTTTATGATTATTTGGATTCAGCATAAAAATTGGGTTCTTTTGATGTATCTATTGGTATCAAAATTCCCTAAGCTACTCGCTTACAAGTCGTTATCACGAACTGTTTAAAAAATGCAAAATTCCGCATTTTTTGCAGATTGGAGCTTGAAACTTCTACTATAGGGTTCTTGAATACACTGAATCTGGTAGTCTGATTTTCACTAAGATTTCTTGACCTTTACGGGGTGTTTCCCCCCTTTTTGAAAATCAGGCCAATTTTGTCAGGCTCGTAGCTTTTGATGGGTAACATTAAAATTAATTAATATGATATATTTGGAATCAGCATAATAAGCCAATTCTGCTGATAAGTCTATTAATATCAAAACTACGCTTTTTAGGGTTTTTGGTTACTATTGAGCCACGTCACTTTTTACTTCCAATTTGTTACCACGAACTGTTTGATAATGTAATAAAATACATTCGTTTGTACATAATTGTATCTTTTAGGTGAAACAGGTGAGACCGGTCCTCCTGGGCCCCCTGGACCTGGAGGTTTTCAGTGTAGCCCCCAAGTTGGTAATGAAGCAGAATTTGAAGGTTCAGGTGATTCTGTATCAGGTAAGACTGAGGTTTTTAATGAACTTCTGGTCATGCAGTTTAAGAATTGATTTGGGCACTTAATGCATTTTTTCTTAGGCATTTCAACTCCTAAAGCTCTTTTCAGGTGTTTGCAAAATTGCGCTCTGTGAAATTCTGTCCATGTTTTGGTTGCTGCCTTCTTACAAATCGTCTGAAAAGCCTTTGTCTCTGCTCAACAAAAATATGCATCACTTCTTTAATTTTATTTACACTTGATCGATGCTTAACCCGGCAAGAACTTTTGTATGTCTGACAGAGTTGATGAGAGCCACTCATTAGGCTACAATCTCGCCTGTCCCGATCTTCCTCTACGAGAAGCATCCAGACAGAATTTTTGGTTTTTTATTTTTTAGCAAAAAAGTTAACCGGTTGTTAGTTCCCCATGAAACACTCCTTGTATTGAGTCTCATATTTTAGATCCTTCAAAAAGATTTGCAAGAATTATTAGCATTACTACTGGTGAGTTAATCCTTGTAATAAAAAAGAGATAAAAGCGATTTAGCATAGTTTTAAAAGACCAGAAATCTACTACAAAAAATACACTTTAAATTTGCTTGATATAAAAACTTGCGTTTATAAATTACCGTCCATTTTTTACGTCTTTCGCCGTCTTTTTTAGTATTATTACTTGGTGAATTGATTTTTAGTTTGGTTTTCTTCAGTGATCTGCTATTGCTGTGGATTCATAAATGTTCTTAAAAACTGTAATTTAAATAATTTCCCGCTGGTTTTTTCGAAAATTCCCAAAGTATTTATTGTTTAGTGATACACTGGGATCACGTAAGCTTCTTTATCCTAGATTTATGTTACTGGTGGTTGTCTTTGTTTAGTCAAATCTTTACGTTCCTTTTTTCTATAGCTATTATGATTTTTAATTAAACATTCAGTGTTTTCTTTGTGTTCTGATATTCCTATGATTCTATAGTTAAAGTAGAAGTTTTCGTAAATCTCGATCCCAAATTCTTATGGTATATATGAATAAATAAGTATCTGTGAGTCTATCTCTGCATATTAGCCTTAAGCAGTAACTTATGGTTTTTAACCCTTTAGTAACTCTGAAACCTTAGTGGATGGTTCTAATATTGTCTGATACTCCTTTCCCTTAGCGGCTAAAATAATCGATGAAATGTACAGTTGAATAATTTAAAATTTTAAGTTTATAGTAATATATCAAATAAATATAAACATTACCTAACCCCATAGCCTCGATACTTGATTCTATTGGAGCCAAAAAAGCGGTACCTCAACTCTTATCTGGTATCCAAATGATTGTTTATATTCTCTGGAGGGTCCAGTATACACACACAAATTGTAGTAATGACAGATCAATGCTTGGCATATAGAATTTCGAAATGCTATCTACATTCTACCCACTATGGAAACTGTTTCGTGTTCTACCTGATATGGACCCGTCTGGTTGAGGGCCTGTGACTCAAAAAATTAGCTCTGAAATTCGGGCTTCGACAAAAACGCCTTTGAATTAATACGAAGCTTTTAGCTACCAAAATGTCAAAAATGAATGTTGAAAGAAGATTTTTCAAAAAAACTTTAAAATTGTGCTCATCTTGGGTAATAGGTTCACCTTACCATGGTAAGTACCCGGTTAAGGAGCCAGGGAATGGGCAGTTGGTAGTCTTGAAAATAGCTGATCATAATTGGCTGGTTTTGCCATAACTATAATAATATGTTCAGCGGGGTATAATCTCCAGGTCTTTAGCAATGTGAGAGTTCCTGCGTGCAAAAAGGATGACCATTTTCGGATACTACACGATGACTGTATGTCTGCATATAAGTGTATTTGTGAGTGTGCGACTTTGTGCGAATCTCTAATTTTTTCTTTAAAGAATGCAAAAATTTCGTAAATTACTACTTTTAAAATTGCATATATTAACTTTTGTTTTCCTTCTATTCTATTTTTTTTATACGAACAATTCCAACAGGTGCTAAGAAAATGAAAGAAAAAAAATCGTACACTAAGAATTGGAAATACAGACTAGAAATCTATTAATGTATATATTTGTTTTTGTAGCTTATGCATGTCCCAAAGGAGCAAAAGGAGAGCCAGGAAATAATGGATATCCTGGTCCACCAGGCCCAAAAGGTGAAGAAGGAAAAACGGGATTAGACGGTCTTCCTGGGTCTCCAGGTCCACCTGGTCCAGAAGGCCCTATTGGGCCACAAGGACCAGAGGCAGTAAGTTTTTAACATATTTGTGACTTATCGCGACTTACATAGGTAAGCCACGCATTGTCAAGTATGTGAATATATTTTGTTGTTCTTTTTTTTTGGGGGGGGGGTGGCGGGGGTTATCAGGGACAGGTGTAATACTAAGACTTTGACAAATAAAAGCATTGCTCTATACCAGAGAACTATCATCTCAAGAATGGAATGCCAAACATTTTTTAATGTCGCTTTGGCAAAAATAGTAAATTTTATAGGGAATATGAAGATTATTCTTACACTAATAAACGATGTAAATTATCTCAGCAACAGACACGTACAAATGAGGAAGAGAACCCTCAAAATATTAATTAAGTTGTAAAATATCTTAGAATCCTAAATTTCTTCATAATTTATCGAATTAAGTTAAATATCTTACTTTCATTTTACTTTAAAACTCATGATTTTTTTGTGTTTATTTTTAAATAAACCCCCTCTAATAAATCCCACCCTGAAACATATTTCTATGTGCGTCAATGGATAAGACCTTGTCAATATTTTTACTCATTTTAGTGCCGCTATATTCGTCAAATGGTTCATCGATATAGACACTATGCTCATTTTTTTCTTAATTGCCAAATCTCTTTTTTTTACATAAACAAATTCACCTGAGTTGCGGTATTCAACATTTTAGGCTGGTTTCCTATTCTAGTTCTCCCTGGTAACTCTTCCCACCAGCGTTTCAAATTCTACCTGTTTGTTGCCAGCAGGATTGCAAGTAGACTATAAACTGAAATAATAATAAAAAAACTAAATAAGAACAGAATAACACAAGAAAATAATGTGCGCTTACATTGAAAAAAAAGATTTTTATTTTGCCTAGCTTTCTATTTTTGATGTTGTTTGAATATATAACTTTCTAGTCTTTCCCCGTCACTAGATTTCTATTTTTTTGCATTTTGGGTTCTTAAAATAATCTGTGCATTAAGGCGCTAAGCTACTACCAACTCTCTCTTACTAACTTTCCTGAATAGAAGAATCCCTCAGATTTAATGGTCATTTCCTCGAGAGTTTTCAGCAGTAACCTAAGTTTTAATCTTAATATGTGCAAATAATTAAAATCAATTAAAACTAATTACTATTACTAATATTAGACACGTTCAAAACAAAATGTGGAAGAAGATATAACTTTGATGTGCTCTCCTGAATCGAAGAGTTGCTCAGAGTTCGTTTCCAGAGTTTTTCGATATAACCAGCGATATAGTTTCAAAATTATATCGCAAGTTTTAATTAAGTTAACTAAATGAGTAATGTACCCAAATAAGTTTAGTTAAAATAATTTATATACTTAAAATCAATTTTTATAAGAGAGTAAATATACTTGAAATAATGTTTAATATACGATGCTAGCGCCACCAATCTATTGCTTTTTATTTATGCTGCCTCTGATAGATCTTAGTGCATAACTCATCATTTTTTTTGGACCTGGTAAGAAATTTTGACCAGGAAGAACTGAAACATTGCTTTTCATTATCTCTCATTTATCTTCCTTATCTCCTATCATACCTCCCTCTTATCTCCCTACTAATTTACCCAGTTTGCCCAGGTATGAGAGTATTACTAAAAATACACCCTATTTCACATTACCGCGAGCATCAGAGAGTTAAACGACAGTGACAATAGCGGAAAATAAATTACCGTACTGATACAGAGAAAAAAGTCACGGCTAGATTAAAAATGTAAAACAAAATATTTATTTTTAAGTAATTATTAGTTGCCATTATTTTGCGTATTCAGCTTCCTTCTAAGCATACCGTTGAAATGATCTGTTTTTCTTTCTCTGGCATTATCACTAGGTTTTCCTTGCAAGTAATGTAAATTGCTGATGATAAGCCATGTCCTCTTACCTATTCTGAAAATTGGAGAGCTGACTTGATTTGACTCAGTTTTATAACTTTCATTGTTTCCATGGTTTCCAGACTTATACCTAGGTCGTACTATATTCAGACTAAAAAAAATAAAATAAAAATAAATAAAACAAACCACAACATTAATTATTAATGCCGTGTACAATTTTATAAGTTGAGCTTGAGTGTAACTTCCAAGCGTTATCTCTATGATTAATCAGTCATAGTAAAGGTTTTAAAAAACATTTTTTAAATTGGAAAAGATTTAAGATTAAAAAGCTAGTTTTTCTACCTTTAAGGTGAATACTACGAAAGACACAGTGATATAGTGTTAATATACTGTACTTGGGAACATATTTGTGCTGATATAGGCTTTTCAAACCAGTTTCTTGTCGTTTTAATGTTTATGTTTTATAGTGCAACTGTGAAAATAAGCTTAGGTCCCAACCATTCATGTTGCATTTTTTGGGACTGCAAATCCTGCCAACTCATAAGCATAAGCTGATTATATTACTCTATCTGGTGTGGTGGGTTATAAGTGGGCTATCTTGACGTTGTCAAAGTTCTCTGACCATTATTTTCGTTGTCTGCCTCGTGGACAAAGGCAATATGAGATACTTCAAGGGAAATTTTAGGGACATGCCTCAACTCTATTCACTGGATACGGCCGACCCAGCGTGGCTGTTACTTTTTATGGCACTTGGTATTAACCGAGTGACATATAGCAATCTGTCCGTCTGTCGGTCTGTCGGTCTGTCTGTCTGTCTGTCCGTCCCGGTTTTGCTACTTTAGGCACTTCCAGGTAAGCTAGGACGATGAAATTTGGCAAGCGTATCAGGGACCAGACCAGATTAAATTAGAAATAGTCGTTTTCTCGATTTGACCATCTGGGGGGGGGGGGTGTGGAGGGCCGGTTAATTCGGAAAAAATAGAAAAAATGAAGTATTTTTAACTTATGAGCGGTGATGGAATCTTAATGAAATTTGATGTTTGGAATGATATTGTGTCTCAGAGCTCCTATTTTAAATCCTGACCGGAACTGATGACACTGGGGGGAGTTGGAGGGGGAAAGCCTAAAATCTTGGAAAACACTGAGAGTGGAGGGATCGGGATGAAACTTGATGGGAAAAATAAGCACAAGTCCCAGATACATGATTGACATAATCGGAACAGATCCGCTCTCTTGGGGGTAGTTGGGAGGGGGGGTGGTAATTCTGAAAAAATAGAAAAAATGAGGTATTTTTAACTGACGAACGGATGATCGGATCTCAATGAAATTTGATGTTTAGAAGGATATCGTGTCTTAGAGCTCTTATTTTAAATCCCGACGGGATCTGGTGACATAGGGGGGGGGGGAGGGGAAAACCTAAAACTTGGAAAACAGAGTGGAGGGATCGGGATGAAACTTGGTGGGAAAAATAAACACAAGTCCTAGATACATGATTGACATAAACGGAACGGATCCGCTCTCTTTGGGGTAGTTGGGGGGGGGGGGTTATTTCTGAAAAATTAGAAAAAATGAGGTATTTTTAACTTACGAACGGGTGATCGGATTTCAATGAAATTTGATATTTAGAAGGATATCTGTCTCAGAGCTCTTATTTTAAACCCGACCGGATCTGGTGACATTGGGGGGGGGGGAGTTGGGAGGGGGAAACCTAAAACATGGAAAACACTTAGAGTGGAGGGATCGTGATGAAACTTGGTGGGAAAAATAAGCACAAGTCCTAGATACATGATTGACATAACCGGAACGGATCTGCTCTCTTTGGGGTAGTTGGGGGAGGGATTAATTCTGAAAAATTAGAAAAAATGAGGTATTTTTAACTTACGAACAGGTGATCAGATCTCAATGAAATTTGATATTTAGAAGGATGTCGCGTCTTAAAGCTCTTATTTTAAATCCTGACCGGATCTGGCGACATTGGGGGAAGTTTGGGGTGGGGGAACCTAAAATCATGGAAAACGCTTAGATTGGAGGGATCGGGATGAAACTTGGTGGGAAAAATAGGCAGAAGCCTTACATACGTGATTTACATAATTGGAACGGATCCGCTCTATTGGGGGGGGGGGGTTAATTCTGAAAAATAAGAAAAAATGACGTATTTTTAACTTACGAAGGAGTGATCGAATCTTCATGAAACTTCATAGTTAGAAGGACCTCGTAACTCAGATCTCTTATTTTAAATCTCAACCGGATCAAGCATAATTGGGGGGGGGGCAGTTGGGGGGACCGTAAATCTTAGAAAATACTTAAAGCGGTGAGATCAGGATGAAACTGGATGGAAAGAATAGAAACATGTCTAAGATACGTGACTGAGATAACCGGACCGGATCTGCCCTCTGGCGGAATTGGGGGGGGTAATTTTGAAAATTGAGGTATTTGTAGCTTACGAAAGGGTGACCAGATCTTAATGAAATTTGATATTTAGAAGGATCTTGTGCTTTGAAGTTCTAATCTTAAATTCTGACCAGATCCTGTGACATTGGGGGGAGTTGGAGGGGGAAACCGGAATTCTTGGAAAACGCAAAAATTGGGGTATTTTTATCTTACGAATAGATGGTCAGATCTTAATGAAATTTGATTTTTAGAAGGAATTCATGTCTCAGAGCTCTCCCGACCAGATCTTTTGACATTGGGAGGAGTTGGAGGGGAAATCTTGGAAAAACACTTGGAGTGGAGGAATCGGGATGAAGCTTGGTGGATAGAATAAACAAATGTCTTGATACACGATTGACAGAATCGTACTGGATTCGCTCTCTTTGGGGGAGTTGGAGGGAGGGGTTCAGTGATTTGGCGAGTTTGGTGCTTCTGGACGTGCTAGGACGATTGTAGGCGTGTCAGGGAGCTGCACAATTTGACTTGATAAAGTCGTTTTTCCAGATTCGACCATCTGGGGGGCTAAAGGGAGAGGAAAAATTACAAAAAATTAGGCATTTTTAACTTACGAGTGGGTGATCGGATCTTAATGAATTTTAATCTTTAGAAGGACACCGTGACTCAGAGCTCTTATTTTAAATCCTGACCGGCATTAAGCCTCTTATTTTCCTTTTTAAATCAATCTATTGATTCATAGAATTTTGTCAGAGCTCATACCATATGATCTCTTTGCTCTTAGCTCTTCTCGCCTCGTCACAGAGCCGTATGAGCTTTTAGCTCTTGTTGAATCTGCTAAGAATGATTTTAGTGTACTGGACCGTGCGGTGTAATTTATATTCATGATGTGGTCAGTATGTTTTATTGTCACAGTACGATGTTTGCGTCTCATCTAAGAATGCTAGAAGTTTCCTTTCATCTTTGGTTTTGAATGTGCGTGTTTAGAATCTACACATAATTACAGAAATTTCTAGGCAATGGAATAGACGCAGTTTGAATATATTGAATAGATGGCTGTGCTTACAGACGTTGACTAGTGTTCAGAAGATAAAGCTACCAACCTTAAGTCATCATTTTACATCAGAGCTATAGGAGTTATCAGTGGAAAGTATGCCTCCTGGATAAAAGAAGCGGTCTAATCTCACCATTTTGATCTGATTCCCAATAGATCAGTAGGTTCGTATTGTCTAGCAGCTCGTGCCTGCAGCTCCTTTTTAAACTTGGCTAGATCATTGTGTGACATGAGGCAAGATTGTTCATCGTCAGTCCTTCTATTTAACGTCATGTACGACTGGCATCAGGGATAGGTGGGTATTTAGAATGAGGTGAAAGAGGCATATTCATGAAGTGCAACCTTTGAGTGCTCTCAATGAAGTTTTGAACTCATCTGATAACGTATCAGTCATTAATATTCGGCATTTCAGTTGGTTATAGGGACCCTTGATGATTCCGACCATTTCGTCGGAGATTCTATTGCGACGACCGATAAGCCTTTGTCGTTTCTACAAAATCAGGCCGAATAACTGTCAGAGATTGACGAATAGCTGAGAGAGTTCTTGGTTGAATTCGAGGTGCCATTCCAGGAGCTGTCGAATGACTAATATCTGCTCGATTGCGAATCTGACAGAGTGCAAGCTGTCCTGAAAATTGCTGTATCTGTCGGAGTAAGACTTATGTCAAAACACAGGAATAGTTGCTCCTGAGAATAATTGAATGATATTCTCCGTATTTCTTCCTTGATTCCTTTCTGCAAACAGGGACAATGATGGCCATGCCCTATTAACGGGGTAAGTGACAGTTTCTGATACGATAGACAAGGTATGGTATAGATGAGTTAAGGATCGTTCGATCCGATGTTTAAAAGTACAGCATTATTTCCGTTTGGGCCTGGACCCTTTTCTACTTTAGCAATTTGATCGTTGTGTTCAGACTCGAGAAGCTCTTGGCTGCGTATGACAGTATTTCAGGATCAGCTCTGCTGGGGGGTTCCGTCTATGAATTGCTAGTCTTTTTTTCCTCCTAACCAGGATCATTGACGTTCGTTTTTGTGACTCAGCTTGGGTACTGTTCTGAAAAATACTCTGCTGTGCTCATTCCTCTGCAATAACTCGCAGGCGTCTCATTTCTTCCGCAGATGACTATGTAGTGGTTTTCTGATCCCTACTCTCCTCAAGGTCACTGAAAAACCTTCTTCCATATTGCGCTCTTAAATCCCTTTACTTTTCCTTGTGCAATCCCATTTTGATTATGCATCTATTATTTTTTTTGAACACTTTTAAAAGTAATGTTACCCCTTTACAGATTATCCAAAATAAAGCAGTTCGTATCCTTAAACCCTTTCTGCCATCGCCATCAAACTTCCCCTTAAAATCCACAACAGAGACCCTTTTTTCACTTCATAATATTCTTCCTGTTCGGCAAAGTATCCAATTTTTAAGTGTTATGTTTAAGATTAAGCTTGAACGAGAAAAGCTCCCCAGATATTTTGCATCGATGGGTCATATTTCTTCTCCTTCATCTTCACAAGTTGAAACCCGTGGTAAATATAATCTGCGGACTCCTAAGGTAGTTACAGAGAGGTCGCGTTTTCGCCTGAGGTATTGATTCCTCTACATTGGGAAAGATTGAAAAATGAGATTGATTTTATTGTAAGCATAGGTGCTATAGGACGGAAGTTGAAAAGAGTGCTGATTGAAATTTATAAATCTAAATAATATGATTTTTTTTAAGTTATGTTTATTATTTTTTTTAAGTTAATGGGTTGGTCTCTGGGGTTCGCCCATGAGGCCTCCAGATGTCTTATGACTCATTTGGTTTTAAGTTGTAAATTTAATTGTGTCTCAAAATGGTGTGCGGAGGATGGAAATGGTATCGTACGGCACGGGATTTGTTTTTGTTGTTTGTTTTTTGGTTTTTATTTATTTCTGCCAAGATTGGTTAGAGAAATATTTATTTTTAATTTTTGTGCAGATTTAGTGTTGCTTAAAGGTAGCTCAATTGCATTTGAGCTATACTCTCAGCCTTGAGTTACCTAATATTTTGTATATATTGGTTATATTAAAAGAACCTTGAACCTTGAACCTTGAACAAAAAAGGTGGTGCGGTCCAACTTTTACTGAAAAATCGCTTATCCCCGTATAGCTTGATGATCAATGACTCATTGCTGTTAATTGACGCTGTTTAAGAATATGTGTGTCAAGGAAGAGTGATTTGTCAGAATCTATCGGACTTTGTCAGATGCGGCAGAAATATTGGTATGTTCTTTTTTCAGGATACCACAGTAGGTCCAGCAGAGATCTTGGAATTTTCTTTGGTTTTGGCAATTTTGTTATTCTTAGTTTGAACCTTGACATCAGGATAGTTTGGAGCCATGGTTCGGCGCAGGTAGTGCCACTATGTCTACTACAGAGAAATTCTGGCACTTTGATAATAGCACATAGTGAATCATGTTCTTGGTCTTACGGTCTGGGAATCTCCAGGTTACCTTACGTTAATTGTACTTTTGGAAAACTGTGCTCGCTACGGAGACCTTGTTTTCTCGACAAAAGTCGAGAATTGTTTCCCTCCTGCATTGAGTTTCTCTGGCCAAAAGGCCATCATATTGGACCAACTGTTTCTATCATTACTGACTATAGCTCTTAGCTCTAAGCTCCCACAACAATCAACAGTCAGTACTCTGTTGTGCAAAACGGAAGTCATTGTTTTATTCACCTAACTCCCTTTAGCCGTAAGATAGCTAACCGTCTGAGACCTAGGTGAAATAGATGAGAAATGCTGCAAAAGCTCTTAAGCCTTTTCATCATCCGTTCGGTAAAGGTGAGCCTCTGGGGGACCAACATCATCATGTTTGTTTCTCTATAGATCTTTAAGAATCAGGTCAGTTTTTTTCAGTTTAATAAGTGTGCGGGTATTTGGCATGCCAAAATATAGTGATTTTATAAAATTTGCCTGTTGTTTACGTATTTTATGTGTATAGTATTAGAGTTTTGGAAAGTATGCTTACATTTTTTGGGCGGAGTGGGGACGAATTTTTTGCTGGGGGGACTTTGCACTGGGAGAATTTTCCAGGGAGTGAACTTTTCAGGGGAAATTGTATACTGTGGTATTTGCCAGAATTCCTATACGAAATGTCTTTATATGTCTTGAATTCGCTTTACTGACTCAATCTTACGCGCAAAGGTGTCAAGGGTAATTGACACCAAAGGGTGTCAAAGGGTACCAGCATTGAATTGTCCAGACACTATTTCCATGGAGAGGGTAATTTTTCCGTGGAGGTGAAGCCAGATTATTATCCTGACGTTATTTAAAAAACGATTAGAAAATAAATTGAAAAAAACACTTTTTTTCAACTGAAAGTAAGGAGCAATATTAAAACTAAAAAAACATAAATTATTACATATGGGAGGGGTTGACCCCTTCTCATCACCTCGCTCTTTACGCTAAGATTGAATTTTGTCCCAATTCATTAAAAAGGATTCCTGAAACACAAGGGTCATTTAATTACAACAATGAGTAATTTTTTTTTTAATGCTGAAAAACTTTAGCCTGAAGAGGGAGGTGTTGAGGAGGGGGCAACCCTCTCGTATACGTAATAATTTCTGTTCCTTTTAAGTTTTAATATTGCTCCTTACTTTTAGATGAAAAAACTTGCTTTTTTTTATTTAATTCTCTGTAAAAGTAAAGTAGTTTCCAGCATAGAAGTAAATTTATCGGGACATTATTGTTGTTGTGATTTGATAAGATGCATCAGATATCCGGAAAATATCATGGATGTATCAATATAAATAAAAAGTAGGATATTCATAATTAATAGAGTGTAGTGCGTGTTCCTTTTTCTCAGTTCCTATAAAAAGTATTTTTTGCCTTTTGTTTACCAAATTTTTTTGGATAAGTTACAGTATAGAGAGTAATGCAGTTTGAAAATCTGCATTTTTAAAAGGTCGGTCCTTATCAAGTAATTGAAGTAAACAAGGACAATGTACCGTTGTCACAAGTTGTTACAAATAATGCTGTTGCTGTTATCTTTGCACTTTTTCGTTTCAGGAGAAGGGTGAAAAGGGAAGACGGGGCAAACGTGGTCTTAAAGGACCTCATGGACCTGCTGGGACACCTGGATTAAATGGAAAAAAGGGAGATGTTGGGTTACCTGGATTTCCTGTAAGTTTCTCCTTAATGTTTTTTAGACTTGGTTCTCTTCTTTTCTTCATTTTATTTCTTTTCTTTAATATAGTATCGAAGAAAACATTCAAATATGAGGCAAAATGTACTAAACCTGTTTGTTTTCTTTCGTTTGTTTTCTTTCTGGCCTATGGTTAGTACCGATAAGTTTACAATTTAGCGACTTTTTGTTTACTACGTGCGTCAAAAGGTTTTATTCTTTTATCGCTAAAATAATCAAAAAAGTGAAAAGTCAAAGACGAGACTGAATAAAAACAAAGAAAGTATTTACTTTTTTTTGTTTAAATAGGGGAAAAGAGCTTCTTTGCTACTTTTTAACCTTCATTTGTAATACGTGTAATAGTTATAAGCTTACCTATTTTCTGAGACCATACAGTGGTTCTATCTATGACTAAAATAAAATAAAATGTAATAACGCGTATAAGTTTATGAAAACAATGTACGTTAAAGGAAAAGCACTTTCAGACAACTGATTGCGCCGGACTGTATTAAGGAGCGACTCGGCCCAATAGTAACAGAAATTAAAAAAAATTGTATTTAAAAAAAAAATAGAAACATCATAAGAATTAGTTTTTATTCTGATTCTAAATCTATAAAATACATTGAGTTGAATATTATTTGTCAAAAATATGAGCCTTAGAAAATTTGCCTGATTTTTGAAAAAGGGGGAAACATACCCCAAAAAGTCAAGGAATCCTAATGGAAATCATACCGTCAGATTTAGCATGTGGAATTCTTGTGGAATTCTTTATTTTTGCCAAGAAGAAGCACACCGATATGCTGTTTTTTTTCTTTTTTTTTCCAATGGGATCAAATTGAACCAGTGGTCATAGAAGATCGAGAGATGGTTCCATTCGAAGGGAAATCAAAATTTCTAGTGCACTTTTTAAGTAACCAAAAAGATTGGAGGGCAACTAGCCCCATCCCACGCCTTCCCTCTCCCTATAGACATCCGATCAAAATTTTGAGCAGACCATTTGATTCAACATAGTTCTAAGTATAATAACTATGCCTTTAGGAATGAAATAACCACCATAGCCCTTGGGAATAGGACTGTAAGCTACACAATTTCCTCATTGTTCACATAGTATTTCTTACAGGAAATAAGATAGAAATTCCGGAGGGGGAAATTTTCCATTGGACGGATTTTCTACGGGGGAATGTTTATTGGAGAGAAAAGTTTTCGGGGAATTTCATACAGGGGATATTTCACATTTACACAATTAAAACTTAATCCAAACAGAATTTTGTCATCTATGCGAAGGGCTTCCCCTCCCCCAGTCCTCGCTAAAGTTTGGCTTTTTTGCATAGTTTTTGAAGAAAGACTACTCAAAACAAGGCCCGTTGAATTTGAATGAGAAGCATTTTTTGATAACTTTAAGGCTTTAACGTAAATAATGAGAGTTGAGGAAGGGACAATCCCCCTCATATACGGAATAATTTCTGTTGGTTTTAAGTTTTGATGTTGCTCCTTACGAAAACGAGTTACTAAAACTCATTTTGTTTTTCCAAATTTCATTCTGTACCAACAACCGTAGAACTCACACCTGGAAGCCTTTATCAACGAAGAAAAAGAGAGAAAAAAAGAAATTAGATAAAGCCTGTTAGCGAATAATAGAAAATAATAACAAAGGAAAAACCACACAAACCTCGTACAAAACAAGAAAGATAAAAACACAAGCAACAGAAATCCACACCTGACAAATTATAGTTGTTGTTCTTTTTAAATAAATCGAATATACAACTAAACATAAATACAGGTCGTGGAAACTGCTATATAATACTGTTTATACCCGTATTTTTCTTTCCGATGAGATTCGAACAAAATTATGCCTTCTTTTTACCTAACAAATCTTGCGCATAACCTAGTTAAATTAAAGTAAACCTGTACTAGCCAAAAGCCTTCAAGTGATCAAAAAGGTCAAAGGTCTTTGACTGTTAAAATGTCATAAAATTAAATGAATATTTTTCTTTGTTAAACTAGTGGGATTAATCTCACTTTTTAAATCAGGAATAGTATACCCAAATTTGATTTCATTTTAATCATTTTGCAGTTAGTCCAAATGCTTTTGGAATCTAATGAGCAAAATTTCCTTTTCTTCTCTATTATTATATATAAAAAAAACTTTAACTTCTGTTAAAAAAACTGTTCTTTTTTCACTGAGAGTAAAGATTGACACTAAAACATCCCCCTCCTCAACACTCTCTTTATACTAAAGTTTTACAATGCTTTATTGATAGTGTCTCTGAGTGCAACGAATACAGTTTCTGGGTAACTGCATGTGTTTTATTTATATATTGCCCTTTGATATGTTTGAACTAAAAATTCTATTGTTTGCATGATGTACTCATATTATGAAAAGAGTTCTTTATTATATTATATTTGCCGTTGTGTTTGAATAGTCCTTCTTAAACCATTTAGGGCCAAAATTAAACTTTAGTGAAAATAGCAGGTGTTGGGTCCCTGGCCCTTATTATCAGTTTAATTTCCTTTTTGCAATTTATATTTTCCCTTTAAACCCATTCTTCCATTTTCCAAGAGAATTTTTTGTACGTCTTGTATGAATAAGCCAGCTAATTAAGACGAACAGAAACTTCAGCTAGACGGCGTGTTGTCCTTTAGCCAGACGCTATTGTCTGGTCTTTTTTTTTTTTTTTTTTTACAAGTAATTCTTTGTGTTGAGTCATGCGGTTATGGTATGTCAGTGATGACCTCTTGATATTTCAGAATGTCAAAGATATGTCAGAATGTCAAAGGGACACACCCGTGCAGAGCCTTTGTACTTTGATTTTTGGTTTGGTTCAATGTATTTTTGTACGTTGAATCTAAAAATACGTTTTTCCACTTATTACCTGTATATATTTTTTTTTCTTAGCCTGGGTTGAGGTGTAGAAGTTTCGCTGCGATTTTTGTTTTAGGTGAATTCATCTCTTATTTAGATGAAGATATCTTATGAGATAAATTATCCTATGGCTTTAAGAGTATAAACAAGAGATATTTGTTCGGTTGTGCCTTTGAAATACCACTTCTCCAGCCTAGTGCTGGGTGTGGCAGCTTGAGGTGGCGATTGAGCAATATCGTCTGAAACAGATTCCAAGTGTAAGGTTTCTCCAGGGCTGTTGTTTAGGCTATGAGATGGTATCTTACAAGTCGTGATTGATACGGGCCATTCATATTTGGAGCGGAGTGTAAACCTCAATATTATTTCTAGCCTTCTTTAAACCTAAAACCCTAGTGGCAGCATCTTGAACCATGTTATTTGATCTAAAATTTTTTGGGCCTAGCGAAAATCTAGAATTGACCTGTTAAAACAATTACGGCGCTGAAAACTCCGTAGACAGGAGGATTTATATTTTTAGCCTACACCGATCCGTCAATTGAGTAGACTACTTAGTATAGTCTTCAGAGTTGAAGGTTATTGCTGGCAAATTATTCAGATGAGCTGTCAATGGAAGGTTGTGAGCCTTTTAAGGAAAATCTGCTGCTTAGGGCAGAAGAATTAATATCTGTGTTCTAGATGCTAAATTTTGCGAAATAGGGTGGTTTGCCCTGTGTATTCATAGTCATACTAACTCATTAGGAAGGTTTTCATGCCTCCAAATAAATTTATGCGTGCTTTTCCCCCTACAGACTACACGCATTGGAAGTTCCAAGACTGATTTCATGGTTCGGAGTTCGTTTGAGACGAATTATATTGGGACTAAATTTTTTTGTCGACAATCCCAGAAATTCACAATATTAGTTGAAATCGAGATTTCAATTATTAGTTGAAATCGAGATGAAATCGTACTGATAGAACTAGAAAAAGTTTCGGGAGAACCCAAGGAGGTTCAAAAGAAGCTGTCATCAGGGTTGCTACCGGGAAACACGACCAGTTAAGCAAAAACAATCGAGGAGCTTTGCAAGATAAACAGAGTTAAATATAGAATAATGGTAGTTTCAACGAGAAACTCACTTCCCTCATTACAAACAAAAGATAAATCTACCCTAGATTTATATTTGTTCAAAGCGTATAGAAAAGGTCACCAGTTTACGAGCCACAATTTTAGTTAGCTCTTTAGATGACGGATTCATGGGTAAATTCCCAACAAGCTCACACATACAGATACCTCCAATACAATCAGAAATGTGGGAGGAAAATAAACCACTTACTGAAAAAGGTTTGTTCCCGGAAACGGAACATTGAAACTAAGATACAGATTTGATAACTGCTGGTAATCGGGAACACCTTGCAGTGAGCTTGGGTACCTAGAAAATATAGAAGCTAGTGTATATGAAAACCCGATTAGAGAAAAGAAAAACATGAAGATACGCAATGGGACAAGTGCACCTAACAGACACAAGGGAAAATCAAGGTGATTTGCCTGAAGGGTGTGGGCTATATGCTTGAAAAAGAAATCGGCAGAATATTAGTTGAGCTAGTATTGAGTCAAGCTCGGGTCAAGGGTAAAAACGAAAACAAAAACAGATGTAATACAAACAATTTATCAACGAAACCAACTTGCTAAACATATGGTACAGGCGAATGAACGAAAAGAATGGGCAGAGAGAAAAGCTAAGGAACGAAAAGAGGAGGCAGATTGAATAGAAAGTGAATAATGGATGGAAATGTTGGCAGGGAGAAACTCTCAAGCGCCACAACAGCCGTTATGCAATAGATTTAACGCGCATAATAAACTTTCAGCCATTGAAGATGTACACTTGTTTAATTTGAATTTAAAAAAGCCATGAAGGTACATTCATGCATCTCGAATTGTGAGAAGAACGCAGAATCAAACGGTTAGTCGGAAGAACACTTTGTAAACCAAATTCAACCCTACCTAAACACAAGGCACTTATTTCCTTTGTCGTCTTGCCCATATATTACGCGAGGGACAAAGTTATTTTTGAACTATTTGAGCTATCATCGGAACACTCCAGAATCTAGCCCATCAGCAGCTGAAAATAGATGGAAATACCATGAGAGGAAATTTTAATGAACTAAAACAAAAAATAAGGAAATTGTGGAAGAAATAGTAATGGAGCAGCTTTTGGACAATACAACAGGCTGTTTATATATCTGCCTTTAGATAACATCCACAATATTCATCGCTCCCTGAATACAATTTTATCCTTGCTCATTCATCATAGATCCAGGATTCCCGGCCATTGAGCCGTGCAATTTTTATGTGATGACGCATATGCCTTTACTATTTCAATTTATTATAAAATTACTCTTTAACTGGCCTATAGATCCATCTTTGTATCTACTATGTCTATAACTTGTGTGTTGTCTCTTACTTTTTTTTTTTTTTTATTAACGCTTGCAAAGGGAATTGACGTAAGTTTCCTAACTTCTTTTTCTATTGTTAAAGCATAAATTTACTACCATGTAGATGTTTTTCAGTATTTAGTTCAGCTAAACCATATAAACCATCTAAATCCACCCAAGAGGTTTTTAGCGCTGCATGATGACTATTTTGGATAGGTTGCACGGCTCGTCACAATTAACACGAGTTAAAGATACTTTTAAAACAATTTGACACTTTAAGGAAACTATTGAAAAGAATACAAATTTTACTCAAAAAAGAAAAAATAATAAACAGTGTTCAGGTTTTAGACAAAGTGTTTTTACGAAATAATTATAAAAGTTCCTAATCAATCAATCCCAATCAATGTTATTTTATTTAATTATTTCTGAAAGTTCTTGTCGGACAAAAGTTTCTTACAAGAAAAAAAAGGGGAATTTTGACACCTGCATTTTGGTAAATTTATGGATGAATTGAGGACAATTATTTGTATTTTTCTCAATATTTTGATCGATTTTTTTTCTGATTTTTGGCATTTCTTGATGCCAATTAGAAGATTCAAAGTTTGAAGTATTTTCTCTGTTCCATGGTATTATTTTTTTTTTATTCATTACCTCCATCTGAAAAAAAATAGGGTGGGGGGCTCTTATAAGGTTAAACTTTTAAAAGATAGGGCAATAGTACGAAATATTAAGGCTATTGAAGTTGTTTTACCTTAAAACCCTATTTCCTGACTATTTTCAAACAGTTCGTGGTAACGAACTGTAGTAAGGAGCGATCCGCCTCACTAGTAAACGAAACTCTAAAAACGGTATTTTGATGCTAAAATATACATCAAAAGAATCAGATCTTCATGCTGATTTTAAATATATAAGTTTCATCAAATTTAGTCTTTGTCATCAAAAGTTACGAGCTAATTATTTTTTTTTTTTATTCATTACCTCCATCTGAAAAAAAATAGGGTGGGGGACTCTTATAAGGTTCAACTTTTAAAAGATAGGGCAATAGTACGAAATATTAAGGCTACTGAAGTTGTTTTACCTTAAAACCCTATTTCCTGACTATTTTAAAACAGTTCGTGGTAACGAACTGTAGTAAGGAGCGATCCGCCTCACTAGTAAACGAAACTCTAAAAAACGGTATTTTGATGCTAAAATATACATCAAAAGAATCAGATCTTCATGCTGATTTTAAATATATAAGTTTCATCAAATTTAGTCTTTGTCATCAAAAGTTACGAGCCTGAAAAAATTTGCCTTATTTTAGAAAATAGGGGAAAACACCCACTAAAAGTCACAGAATCTTAACGAAAATCACACCATCACATTCGGCGCATCAGAGAACCCTATAGCAAAATTTTCAAGCCCCTCTCTAAATTTTCAAGCTCTAAAAATGTGGAATTTCGTATTTTTTGCCAGAAGACAAATCACGGGTGCGTGTTTATTTGTTTTTTTTTTTTTTTTTCCCGGGGGTCATAGTATCGACCAATTGGTCCTAGAATGTCGCAAGAGGGCTCATTCTAACAGAAATGAAAAGTTCTAGTGTCCTTTTTAAGTGACCAAAAACATTGCAGGGTACCTAGGCCCCCTCCCACGCTCATTTTTTCTCCAAAGTCAACAGATCAAAATTTTGAGATAGCCATTTTGTTCCACATAGTCAAAAACCATAATAACTATGTCTTTGGGAGGGACTTACTCCCCCACAGTCCCTGGAGGAGGGGCTGCAAGTTACAAACTTCGACCAGTGTTTACATATAATAATGGTTATTGGGAAGTGTACAGTCGTTTTCAGGGGATTTTTTTTTGGTTTTGGGGGTGGGGTTGAGGGGAGGGGGCTAAGTGGGACGATCTTTCTTTGGAGAAATATGTCATGGGGGAACAGAAATTCAATGAAAAGGGCGCAGGATTTTCTAAAATCACTATAAAAAAAAACAATAAAAAAATAAACACGGAAAAGTTTTTTTCAATTGAAAGAAAAGAGTAGCATTGGAACTTAAAACGAACAGAGATTATTACGCATATGAGGGGTTTTAAAAATACTTTAGCATAAAGATCGAGGTATTTAGGAGGAGATAAATACCTCGCTCTTTATGCTATAGTATTTTTAGTAATTTCAACTATTTATTCTACGGCCTTTCTGATTCAGGGGTCATTCTTAAAGAATTGGGACAAAACTTACTATTTAGTGTAAAGAACGAGGTATTAACGAGGGAACAAACCCCCTCATATACATAATAAAAATTAAAGAATATAAAAGTTTGTTACGTAAGTTAATTCTTAAGTTACGTATATTTTTTACTAATAAAAAAATTCGTTAAAAATTAAAATTTATAGTTGCCTTTTTATGTAACCGAAAAATTACATGGCAACTAGGCCTCCTTCCCCATCCCCTATTTCTCAAAATCGTCCGATCAATTTAAGAGAAAGCCATTTAGCCAAAAAAGGAATTAATATGCAAATTTCATTTTAATAATTTATGTGTGGATAGCCAAAATCAAACATGCATTAATTCAAAAACGTTCAGAAATTACATAAAAAACTGGTTTTTTTAACTGAAAGTAAGGAGCGACATTAAAACTTAAAACGAACAGAAATTACTCCGTATATGAAATGGGTTGTCCCCTCCGCAATCCCTCGCTCTTTACGCTAAAGTTTGACTCTTTGCCACAATTCTGCTTTTTAAAACAAAAAAAAGCTTTAGCGTAAAGAGCGAG
Source organism: Artemia franciscana (assembly GCF_032884065.1). Lineage (NCBI taxonomy): Eukaryota > Metazoa > Arthropoda > Branchiopoda > Anostraca > Artemiidae > Artemia > Artemia franciscana. The sequence continues at coordinate 15,877,823 of NC_088871.1, read as the reverse complement.
GGATTGCGGAGGGGACAATCCATTTCATATACGGAGTAATTTCTGTTCGTTTTAAGTTTTAATGTCGCTCTTTACTTTCAGTTAGAAAAAAAAACAGTTTTTTTATGTAATCATATTAAAAGAAGTCTCAAAACATCACTTATTGCATATACGCGTTATTAATAGGAATCAGACGTATTTTTTATCAATTCGAATTCAACAAACATGCAGAGGCGTCATTTGGACCAAATCTTGGGTTGGGCATGAACTCCATCTTGGCCCCCCCCTCCCCCGATTCACTTCGTGTCGCGTAATCATCTAGGAAATGGGTATTTGACAGAACTCGAGAATTTTATTATGTATCTTACCTACTTTCAAAGTTTACAATGATTAATAGCAAATAGCGTAATTACCCCAAGGGTCGTCAAGTAATTACGCTCTTTGGTTAATAGGCGTGCAGTAACTTTAAATCAATTGGGCAGAATGGATTATGGTGGACATAATGGATTATTATGGCCGGCGAAGGGCCCTTTGTGGTGGAAGCTTGGGCCCCCTGGTAAATCTGGGGTGGGCATTTGCCCCCCCCTGACCCCCCCCCCCCCAATGGCGTCTCTGCAAACATGATGCTTATAGCAAAAATAGACTATCCATTTGTTTACATATTATGTCTGGAAAAGAGAAAAATAAAAGCTTTGGCTGTATTTAATTTGTAATCTCCATTGATAGCTGTTGTAGAGTGTGAAAGCAACCCGGCAAAATCTTAAACACCTTTATGTTAAAGAATAATATTGAGATGAAGTAGTTTTAAATTTACGTTTCATGCATAGTATGAAATAATAATATAGATATTAATCAGTGTATGACAATTGGCCACTCAAATATTCTTCTTTTTAATTTTAGGGAAGACCTGGGACCCCTGGTTATGCAGGACCGAAGGGAGAAAAGGGCGAACCTGGCTCAGGGAGCAGAGGAAGTGTAAGTTAACTTTTGATATTATTTATAAGATGGTCACTACTACTACTACTACTAACAACTCATTGCAACACCAAGCTGTTTGAGACCAACACAGATGAGCACGCTCCTTTTCAAACCCAATATACACTAAATGTACCTCTTTACACCCTCCCAAGACGTTCAAATTTTCATTAAATCCCTCGTTACTATCCCATTTAGGGGCGACCTGCTTTCCATTTGGCCCTAGATGGCTGACCGAATAAGACAATCATTTGGTGATCTGTCATCTTTTATCTCCAGAATGTGTACTAGGAATTTCAACCTTTCTTTCGTTATAGCCATAAAAAGTAGGATAGAACCGTACTTTTCATACTCTTTGAAATACAATCAGTCGAACGGGGACCCAAAAGAATCCGTAGACAATTCATCCGTAAGACATCCTTCTCCATGATGGAAATGCCCATGTCTCAACTTGACCACTGTAATCACTATAGATTCCAATATTAAATCTTGGTTTGCACTTATCTTTCCTATACTTTCCAACTTGTTTCAAATACCTTAAGCTTTGTCTGTCCTACTTTTAACATTTTAACTGCAGCCACCATCTTTATTACTATTACTACCTAGTTAAGTGAAGCTATCCACTTGATCGATCTTCTTGGTACCCAGCATCACTTCTTTACCTTCTCTTATTCCTGTTCTAAACGAATTAGTCTTCTTAACCTTAATTTTGCTGGCCTGTTCTTGGTCCATGAGCCCTTAAAACCTCCAAAAGATTGTTCCATTTTACTAAAATTTTCATCTAGGACGCTCAAATCAACAGCATAGTGTAAGTCTGGGAGAGTTTTACTTTCCCCTTTGATTCCATGCTCTATCATAGCCTTTGCAATGTTCCTTAGGACAAAATCCTCAAAATTTTCCATATAAATGGGAATAGAACGCAACCTTGCATAACTCATGATTCAATACGAAACCAGCTACGAACGTCATTTCCCACCTTAACTGCAGCAATGTTATTCCCTTTAAATCACTTGTTATTATTAAATTAAATCACTTATTATTAAATCACTAATCACTTTAATGTATTTATCTGGCATGCCATACAAGGATAAGATCTTCGCTTGTCTTTGGGCTGAATCAAACACTTACTTTTATTCTATAAATGTGAGAACTAACGGGGTCGGATTAATCAGGCACTTCTCAATTATCAATCTAAGAGTCAGAATTTGATCTCTAAGTCTAAAAAGTAACGTCATACTAAGCAATTCGCTTCCTATAGAAAACAAGCTAATGCCTCTTTAATTACCACACTCATTCTTATCATCTTCTTACAATGGGGTTTAATAAAAATTTTCCGAAATCGCTAGGTACTTTCCCTTCTTCAAAATAATATTCAATAAATTATCTGTAATATCGCAACTACCATATTTAAACCACTTATTAACAATACTATCTGCATGAGGGGTCTTATTGTTTTTCTTTCATCCTTTTAGTGCTGTCTCTACTTCTTCTCCATAAAATTAATCTTCCTTCACAAACTTTTCATTCTTTTTCATGAAATTAATCTTCCTTCACAAACTAGTTTATAGTGACTATATCTTCTTAGTTCTTAACATACCAATACGATATTTTACTATTATACCGTCTAGCTACATCTTATAGATTTTCATTATTTTTACCTTTCAGCTCCACCTCATGCCCCCTGTGTTTCGCTTCCCACGACTAAGTGATATTGCTAAAATATTTCTTTATGGAGGAACAATAAAAAAAAACTGCTTTCTCAGATGATTAATTAAAAAAAAGTTTCAAGAAAAGAGTCACATCAAACGTGGAATAATAAGAAATGGTCAATAAGCGTGTAAGCGGTACCACCCCATCCTTAAAAGAAACTCCATCCCATCCCAAAACTTAAAAAAAGATACATTATTTTGAATGAAATAAAATCTATGTCGAATAGAAACTGAAATTGAAAGTTGCATAATAATTAAATAAAAGATACTACTACGGGTAAATAAATTATATTTGGAACCAAAATGAAATTAAAATGAAGAATCAGTTCAAACATAAAATCACGAATCAGTCAAAACTACTTGATAGTCAAAAATATGTCATAGAATTTTTACATGAAAGATATAGAAAACCAACACTCAAATAAAACTTTTAAATTATGATTTTTGAAATAATCTATTTGGTTTGTTGTGAATCATCAATTTACATTCTACAAACTTCAAAAGAAATGTGTTTAAAAGGAAAAAATGATTAAAATGTATGGATAGGTAGATGCTATATGTTTTTATTTAATTTTGCTTCGTTTGATTTTTTTTTACTTATTTTCTTTTTTATGATTGCTCCGTCCTTTCCTTCTTTTTTCTTTATGATATGACGGGTTGCCAAACTCCTCTCAGATGTATATAAAACCAACTTTTAAAAAATATATTGGTTTATATCTTAGCTAGACTGTGTATGAGTATTCATTTACTCTTGATTTATATATAATTGGGAGTTCTTATTTAATTTTTGTTTTTTGGCGGGGGGGTTACTGATATTTGTCTCGCACTAGACTACAATTTGCTACTATTTTCATCGTTTTTCTAGTGTAAATATCCGTTTTTTATGTCTATTGTTATTTGTATTTTAGCGCCACTAGAATACACCAGCACCTGCGCCACTAATGTAGGCATCGCAGTCCATAGTCTTTTGCAGACTATTTGTGACAGGCCACGTACTTCTACAAGTTCTGCCCTCACTGGTATTTGTGCTGTAGGGTAATCATAGCTATGACGGGTACGGCTATTTAGCCCACGGTGTCACAAGCCCGTAGTTCTCATTCCCAAAACCTTATCCTCCCTTCAGAACGACATCTCAAAATAGTAAAGGACCTCTTTCCTATACTCTAAAATGTCTTTCTCTCTCTTGAGAGAGAGAGATTGGAAGCTTATGGAAGCCTATGTAGAAAAATAAAAAATCTTAGTATTTATAGATCAAGTTCACAAAACGTACTCGACTGAAAAATGAATTCTGACCTATCTCCGAAGTTGGGTGGTCCCCACTTAAGGAGTGGGTTTGGTAAGAAGTGTGCGGAGGTAAGGCTCTAGATAGTCCAGCTAATCATATGCTTCAAGGGGTGAGGCACCGTCAGATCGTCTTTTTTTTAAGCTAACTGATTACCGAGACCACAAGAATTTACCTGGGAAAGGTCATAAGGCAGATTACATGGTACTTGTAATCTGCTGTAATCTGGTACTTGTAATGTGAGTGGAGGGGTGAAACAGAGATTCCCAAAGTTGTAATGAATTTATCTTACAAAAAACAATGTTTATCTGATAATTTGGGAAAGTGCCCAAATTATTGTCTTATTTTCCTTATTTTTATCCCCATTTATGCTCCGTCCTTTTCGAGTTTTTGTAGATGGGTTTTCAATTAAATAAATAGATAAGTAGGTCAATATTTACTACATATTAAACAGATGAGACTAGTTTTATTGCTTAAAACACAGTTACAATAATTCATAAAAGTGTCATCAATTTTTGATTTTCTGAGGTTATTTAAATATGTTTTGTTTTCAGTAAACCACAAATGACACGCTAGTTACAAAAAATGCTGTCTAATCAATAGCTCTGGATCCGTTCAAGCAATTTATAAAGATGAAATCTGGCATCATTTCTCTAGATCGGGAGGTGTAAAAATATGGCCCACTACCCGCATTTAGCTCCTAGTTCGTAAAGTATAGCTTTCTGAAATTTTAGAAGTGAAGATTGGTATTTTTCATTTAGTCAAATTTAATGTTTAAAATCTCTAAGGCTTTGATTTTTTTTTTTTTTTTTTTTTTTTTAGTGTTTTTAATCACTGTTTTATTCTAGGGACAGAAAGGGGAAAAGGGTGACAAAGGTTTGGATGGAAGACCTGGCGAACCTGGACCAATTGGACCAGCTGGTCCTCCCGGTTCTGTAGCTGCTTCTGGTGAGCGATTTATCCCAGTTCCAGGGCCACCAGGTCCTCCTGGTCCTCCGGTAAGATTTATTCTGCTTACGTAAATTTAATGGCATGTCTATTTTCAGTTGGTGAATTAGTCTAAACTTTGACAAATTTACCGACTGATGTTCCTAAATTGGAAATTAGAGTGCCTAAAAACTTCACAGTTTTGATATTCCAGTGTGGAGGAAATGTTCAGTATTTCCCCTACGGGTACCTCTAAATAGAATAATCACGGGACGATTTATATCGACACAAGAGTGGTAACAAGAATTGAAGTAGCCTAAGAATAAGTTATAATATATTGTGGGTATACAAAATAGTTTTCTACTATTCACATGTAAAATATTTCTCTTTAAGACAAAAAATGATATTCTGTAAAAATTCAGGATGCAAGATGTATTTAGTAAAGTTGCCGTGCTAAGTAGGAAGCTTTCACAAATTGGAGGAAATATACTTCCTCCATTCCGTTGTCTTGAAATAATATATTTTTCATAGTTAGTGTTTTCATCTTTTTCCTTGTGTTTTTACTCCGCTATTTACATTATTGCTTTTAGAGGGTTATAAATAATATAGTAGTACACATATTGTAATAGGGCAATATTTTAATTATCAACTTGATATTTCTTTAATTGTAGATTTTAAATAGTTGGTTAGAACTTATTCCCGGGTCATATCCCGGCCAAAAATTTCATTATCCTGGCAAACATTTCTGTAAGCGTTATGTATATCCATAAATTTTATCCAAATTATGTCTGCTGCTACTATGAACTGCTAACAACTCACTATAGCACCAAGCCGCCTGAGGGCAACACAGCTTCGCACACTTTGCCTCCGTCCCAATACATTCGAAGCCGCTCTCTTTATGTCCTCCTAGGAAGTTTCCATTTCCCTTAAATCCTTACGAAATCCTCCCACTCCATTTGGGGACGATCCGCGTTTCGGTTGGCCCTAGACGTTGGGCCGACAGGGACAATCTTTGACAATCTGTCACCCTACATCCGTAGAAGGCGTCATAGCCATCTCAACATTTTTCTGATTATAGCTCTAAAAAGCAGGATTGAACAACGTTTTTCATATAGCTTACTGATGGAGATAAGGTTAGTCAGTCGGGTATCCAAAGCGGTCCGTAGGCAATTTCTCTGCCAAGCATCTAGCAAATCCTCCTTTGTTTTTGGGATACTTAACCACTATCAGCCCTGTAGCTTCCAATATTCTTATGTTGGATTGTAGATTTGAGTGCTTATTCTTCCATGCTTTTTTCCATAAGAAACCCTGGGCCTTGGCTATTCCACTCTTACCTTCTTTACTGCACTCGCCGTCTTTGCTAATATTAGTTCCTAAGCAGCTGAAACTGTTCACTTGATTGATCTTCTTGTTACCCAATTAAATAAAAAAAAAGTTTTCCCAACTGAAAGTAAGGAGCAACATTAAAACTTAACACGAACAGAAATTATTACGTATATGTGAGGGGTTGCCCCCTTGTCAATACCTCGCTCTTTACGCTAAAGTTCAAATTTGTTTCCATTCTTTAAGAATGACCCCTGGATCACAAAGACCGTTTAATTAGAATAAATAGCTCTTTTGAAAGTACAAAAAAAATTCCATGGAAAAATCCTCTCACGGAACCTTTCCCACGACCCCCTCCCACCAGAAAAAATGCCCCTGAAAACGTCTGTATGTTCCTCAATAACCAATGCTATACGTAAACAATGGCCAAAGTTCTTAACTTGCAGGCAGCCCTTCCACCGGAGACTGTGGGGGATTATGTCATCCTCAAGGCATAGTTATTAGATTTTTCGACTATACTGAAGAAAGTGGATATCTGGAAATTTTGATCCGATGACTTTGCGAAAAAATCAGCGTGACAGGGGGTTTAGTTGCCCTTCAATGTTTTAGTTCAATTAAAAAGAGTACTAGAACTTTTGTTTTCGTTCGAATGAGCCCTCTAGAACCACTTGGTCGATACGATTACCCCTGAAAAAAAGAAAACATTATCTGGGATCTTTTTTCTGGCAAAAAAATGTAAAATTCTGTATTTTTTCAGATAGAAGCTTGAAACTTCTACAGAGAAGTTGTGTAAAATTTTGATCGGGTGACTTTGGGATAAAATGAGCGTAAGAGAGGGCCTAGTTGCCCTCCAATTTTTTGTCTCTTGAAAAGGGCACTAGAACTTCTAATTTTCTTTCGAATGAGCCCTTTTGCGATATTCTAGGACAACTGGGTCAATACGATCACCTCTGAAAAAAAGATCGGGAGACTTTGGGAAAAATGAGCCTAGTAGGGGGCCTAGATGCCCTCCAACTTTTTGGTCACTTAAAAAGGGCACTAGAGCTTTTAATTTCCTTTTTAATGAGCCCTCTCGCGATATCCTAGTACTACTGGGTCAATACGGTCATCCTGGAGAAGAGACAAAAAACAATAAAAAAGAAATAAACAAATAAACACGCATCCGTGATCTTTCTTCTAGCAAAAATACAATTTTCACCATTTTTCAGATAGGAGCTTGAAACCTCTACAATATAGTTCTCTGGTACACTGAATCAGATGGTGTGATTTTCATTAAAATTTTATGACTTTTAGGAGGTGTTTCCCCCTTTTTTTTCGAAAAAAAGACAAATTTTCTCAGGCTCGTAACTTTTGATGGGTAAGATTAAACTTGATGAAACTTTTGAGCATTGAATCTTTTGATGTATTTATTGGTATCAAAATGCCGTTTTTTAGAGTTTTGTTTGCTACTGAGCTGGGTCATTATTTTTTACAGTTCGTTTCCACGAACTGTTTGATCTCTCCTTCTCTCATTCACTTATTCCTAGTCTTAGTGACTAGGTCCTCTTAACATTAATTTTCAATCCTACTGTTGCACCCTGAACTCACAAACCTTTAAAATTTCATTCATTTTGCTAAATTTTTCATCTAGGATGCTTAAATCATGAGAATAGCCTAAGTCTAGGAGATTTTTACTTCCCCATTTGATTCCTTGTTCTCCCAATGCCTTTGCTGTGCTCCTTATGATAGATTGATTTAAAATGATTCGTATAAATGGGGATAGAATACAACCACGCTTAACTCCTGATTTAATGTGAAACCAGCTACTAACCTCATTTCCTACCTTAGCCGCAAAATATTATTGTCGTTCAAAGCATTAATCAATTTAGTGTATTTACCTAGTTTACCATATAAAGGGTAGCACGTTCGCTTAAGCTCGTCTATCATCTGAATCACACTTGCTCGTAGCCTGTAAAACTGACTGCTAAAGGAATCTGATGATTCGAACGCTTCTTAATTGTTGATCCAAGAGTGATAAATTGGTCGACGCATATTTGCCCTTCCTAAAACCACAGTGTCCTTCACTCGATACTTTATTTACAGCATGTCTAAGTTTAAAAAGTATCATCATGCTAAATTATTTGCTTTCTAAAGAAACACAGGAATGCCTCTGTAATTATCACATTCATTCTTGTTACCTTTCTTATAGGTTGGTTTAATTTGTTTTTCTAAAATCGCTAGCTATTTTCCCTTTGTTAGAAATCGTATTCATATTTAAAATTATTATGATTGAAAGTACTCGCTGCAAAGGCTCACAACCCTAATCCAACGCTTTCTGAACACAAATATCAGGAGTGTAATAAAAGGCAAGTTGCCCAACTACAGCTCAAGTGCGAGAGCTAAGCAATCTTCTCGGCCCAACTGCGAACCCTACATCAATAAAAAACGCCAATGAGTACCTTGAGCCCCAGTTCTGTCAACCTAACAGCTCATTCTCGCAGATTTATCCTATTGTCAGTGCAATTATTCGTTCTGATGCAGGAAAAAAAAATTTAAGAGGTGAAAAGAAAATGAACTTTGTAATTATTGGTGGGCCAGAGTCCTGAACGATTTTGGATTCTGCACAAGCAATCAAACTAACAGAAGAACATAACCTTGGAGGCTTCCTAACGAAAGATGTTGAAGCCATCCGAGTTGGTAGACCAAAGATGAGTCGTCACCTCGCACACTATTTGCGAAGTTACGGAAAGACTCCTCTGAAACTGAAGGGAAGCGTCAAATCATCCTTAAATCAGCACCGCGCCTCCGAGAATCTACCGATGAGACTCAAACGAAGGTTTATATAAATCAGGACCTAACTCCCGTGCAATGAGGAGCCCCAGAAGAAATTCTTGTGTCGAAAAGAAGTGTTCAGAATCAACCTGACTTTCTCTCTAACCAAACACGAAAAGACTATAAAACAAAAATTAGAGCTCAACAAGGTACTAACTGGCTCGAGACCAAAAAGCTAAAATCCAAAGAGAAAAAGGGCCTCAAAATGCTCTATCTAAATGCAGACTGCCTTCCAAATAAACTTGACGAACTGAAGCATCTAGCTTAAAAATGGCTAATTTAAAAATCTAGATAAAAATGGCAGAGGAATATTATGCTACACTCATGAGAAATTTAACATAGCATGCAAACCAAATACTACTAGCATTATACTGGATTTTTTCAACTACTCACTGATTGATTGGGATGCACAATATACTCAAGAATCACTTGGGTCACCATCTCAAAAAAAAAATTAAAAGCAATAAATGACAACTATCTAGATGAGCTTGTAAAGCAGCCACTGTAATTCGAAGAAAATATAAATCAACAACACTTGATGAGGTTCTCTGCAATAATCGCACAGAAATTGAAATAGTTATAGTTGAGGTGCCTCTGGGCAAGTTGGATCATGCTACTATTGCAAGTTCTTTATTGGGGTTGAATGGATTTGACTTGAAAGAGGATAGAGTTAAACAGGGTTTCAGTTGAGTATGGGTTGATTTGCAGATTAGTTGAGTTGAACGGGGAGGGGTCAGAATGAATTGGGTATAGTTGAAGATGGCTGAATTCACATGAAGTTTTGTTTTCACGAGGTTGAACTAACTGACGGTTGACTTGAAGGAATGTCTAGTTGCAAAGACCTTTTAGAAGGCGGCTATTTTACCAGCCCCCCCCCTGGTTCCGATTGTGAAGAATAACCAGTTGTTCAGATCGTAAATAAATGGACAAATGTTTGACGTTTGATTTTCATATCTCTCCTAATTAGATACTTTTACTAGGATCGTAGAGAGACATAGTTCCTTCTCTAAAGCCACATGGTTTTAGTGAATTTGTTTGTGTGTTTGGTCTGTTTCTCCTCTAACAAATTTATTCAAATCCTTTCTAAGCCTAGGGCTTAAGTAAAAGAAAACTTTTAAAAAAATATACCTCATTAATATAAATAATTTCTGGGACCATACTGGTTGTGCATGACGAAACGAAAAAATAAACCTTTAATAAAGTTTTACATAAAATGAAAATTTGAAAGGCTATTCAGCATCGTATTTTTTTTTCAGTTACCCTTTCAACGTTGCCTAGAAAGGATCCTTTTTTTTAGTTCTAGTGTTTTCTTTAAGGCTGGATTTTATATTGTCCTTCAGAATTTTGTCTTTATTTTTATTCCGCACTGAGAACGGTCGAGCGGAGTTCTCCATCGAAATATTTATCTTCTATTTTTCACTGGCTGTAATTATCCTCGTTTTCTCTTCTTTGTAATTTTTTTTTTATTGCCTTATTAATAATAAGAACATGCCCACAGATATTAGCTACTTTCGTCCTCTACAGTCATTCCTCTACGCCCAAATCTGAGATTGTCCTTTAGACTGTCCTATTTTAAGTGTGGATCTTAGACAGTTAGCTAGAACAGATGGCATTGCCTTTAAAGTAACCTAAAGCATTATGCTTACAATAAAATATTGAAATAACTCACCTCAAAAATTCCATAGAACAGGAAGAATACAAACCTACATTATATATAACTTGATTTAAGTTATATTGGCAGGTTCATATGCCTAAAATTCCTTTACCTTTTTTTGTTAGACAGAAATGCTTCTTAATACTTTTTTTCTTCATCCAACAGGGCCAACTGGGGCTAATTGGTCCTCCTGGGCCGAAAGGTGAGCCTGGATTTGATGGAATTGGAATTCAAGGCCCTCCTGGACCTCCAGGCCCCTCAGGGAGCTCAAACAGACAAGGTATGCATTGATCTTTATTTTATTGGTAGGTCCAATCTGTCATAGTGCAAACTGTCTGCTACATTGTTTCAATAACTTTATTTTATTTTGCTTTCAGCATTTCAATTTTGTACTTTTTAATATAGGTCTCAACTAGGCGTGTTTTAAAAGTAATCGGCTTGGGAAAACCAGAGACAAAACCTCTAGGAACGACTACTACAACATTAGGATTTTTTAAACCCAAATAGCTAATCTTACCATACCAAATAGAAAATTCCCATAGGTTCTCACAAGTTTTGTAAACAATATGAATTTTAGTAAGACTGCTGAAACTTTTTACATCGAATGCAAGACTACGTTTAAAAATAATAAATATAAGTTATATGGATTGGATACATGGATCAATGAATTCTACGATTATTTAGTTATCTTTTTCTGTTTACTACTTCAATGTCTTTTTTTATTAATCTTCAGGTTGTCCAGTTCAAAAGTTTACTTCATATGTTCTTTTATCTAATTGTTCTGGACATGTTAAATTCTTGTGTATTTCAATTGATTTTTTAATTAGACACTAAATTGTAAAATTAGAAGCTTTTAGCGGGGGGATTTAGTTTTCGAAGCAAATAAAAAGAGGATGAAATAATGTATCCATTATTCTTTCTAAAGCAAGAACTGTAATTGATTGATGAATACATATTTGAAGATGATTTTAAATTAATCTTGTAGGGCCAGGTAAGAGATTACAAGGGATAAGTAAGGTACATATGCCTTGATATTTCTTATAGTTTGACTAAGTATGTTTTAATTTTTTGAAATTCTTATAATTTGTAATTATTAAACTTCCGAAAAATCCGAAAATACGATAATACTTTCCTTCACAACAAGTTGGCTGTGTTGTATAGCTGTATACAACATATAGCTGTAAAGCTGGGAGCAGCTGCCCTTCCCAGACTTCGGCCCTCCTCCCCCGACTGACCCTAGTTTACCCATCCCAGCTGAAAAATCTTATCAAAACTAAGATAAGCCTGCATAATTCAAGCATCCACAGAAACGGGTTAGTTTTCTTTAGTACATCTTTACCTTTTTAGTACTATATGGCTAAATTTTCAGTGTTCGATCTCATTTTCGCTTGATTTGAGAAAATTGCCTCCAACTCCACCCCCCTCCAGGATCTGACAAAATTACACCATTGTCTATACCAAGTAATTTTTTGTAATTATTTTTCTACTTTTTCATGCATTCTGTTATCAGGATCTACTGGAAAAAATCATGGTATTAAAGGTCTTCGTGCTGCGCTCATTGAAGACTTTAATGGTAATCTTCTACCCTTCCATTTTCCTTTTTCTCATTGCTGTTGTCACTTTTTCTGAAGATTTTACTTGATATTTAGTCTAGAAAATGCTGGAGACTTTCAGCTCTATTAGTAGTCCCTTTTTATACATTCCTTTTCCTGGAAACTACTTTAGATCTTTGAGTATCCTATTATGAGTTAGGAATATTCGTTATATCTCTCGACATTTTCCGTAATTCAAGGTATTTTGTTCTTAATCTAGGAAGAAAATGTCTTTAAAGAGAATTTTCTTAAGGCGGTTCAAAAGAAGTGAGTGCAGCGGTCAGTTTCAAAATATTTATAAATATCTAGCTAAAACATATTTTGTAATCTAAAATCAAAAACTTCTAAGTAGCTTTTGATAGTTTTGAGTTACGTGAATTATAAATGATGGTCATCTTGATTATTATGAGATATTTATCACTCCTTTGAATATGTTTCTTAATCCAAGTCGTTCTCACCTAATCTAGGAGGACAAACATCTATGCAGTAGTCTTTGTTGCAGGTTCATTTTAGTGCAGTCACCTGTCTAAATCAAACATGCTAAGTAATTTGTTTACTGTCTTAAGAAAGATGAAAAGAAAACTTTTACCAGCATTTTTCATCAACTAGTGATTTCTGAGAAACTTCTAAATGACCTTGTAGCCATGACCGGGTACAAAATTTTCTACTCCCATGTTTGAAATCATGCACTTATTTATGCACTGCTAGGTAGCTAGGTAGGTAGGGACCTAGGTAGCTAGGTAAGCTTGGAGGTTGTTTTGGGGATTTTACCATTCCAAGGAAACACTTCGTTATAGTCATTAGAGACTTCAATGCTATCTTGGGAAATGACAACAGCGGAAACAGAGATATCGAGGGCACATTTGGAGTTTGACAGATCAACAGAAGAGAACTGCGACTCATTGAATTTTGCCAAGACAACGACCTTTTTGTAACAAACACAATGTTCAAACACCAGCGAAAGTGGAAAATTACATGCTGTTCCCCTGATGGAAGGACTGCCAACATGATTGATTACATACTGGTGTCTAACTGGTGGAAATCTTTGCTGACAAATACAGTGACTCTCTCCGGCTGTGATTTCGACAGTGATCACAGCCTCCTTATGTTGTCAACTCGTCTAAGGCTAAACGCCATTGTCAAACCGAAGCAAAAAGTTCTAAGATTCCGTTTGAAAGCCCCCAAGGGCCCAAAAACGAAACAAGAGTATAGAGAGCAGCTAGACAAAAGACTATCGAAGACCATGCATGCAGGGAACACCTGATCCATTTAGCCCAGCCGACATCGATCAGCTTGTGTTGCAAAGTAGCTTGGCTATACATGAGACAACCGAGCTCGTTCTCGGCCGTAAATCTTCCAGAGACAAGCCATGGATTACCTAGGATATTGTTGACATGAAAAACGAGAAACTAAATCTTAGAAACAAACAAGATCAGGAAATTAAGGATAGATTCAAGCATCTCAACCGCCAAATCGAGAAGAAACCTCGCCGGGCACTTAAAGACACGATAATCAAAAATTGTCAGCAGTGCGAAGACGACTTTCGAAGAGGTAACTCACAACTTATGTTCAAACATGCTAAAGAGCTAGCATATCACAAAGATACTAATTGCCTGGATCTGTTGGATAAAAACGGGTCTGCAATTTGTCTGCAGTACTGTAATACGACTGGGTCATCTTATTGTTGTTTTTTGGATTTACCTAAGAATGTTTGTTAAATATAATTTTTAATTTTTTTTTCTTTCTTTTCTTTACGTTAAAAAACTGGTTTCTTATTTACCGGCTTTTTTTCCGTAACAGGTATAGCATTAAAGGGATTTTCTCGTAATTATTTTCTTGTCCTTGGCGGGATGGCCAAAATTTCTTTGCTTTACTTGAGATACATAATTTTAAATTAGAGTTTTTCTTCTACCGGATGAATTTTCTCATACAGGCTTGATTCCTGTCTCTACTTGGTCAGATTAATATTCGTGTTAAAAGGAAAATTAATTCATGAATTTTTTTTCTGTACGTGTACGAGATCTTGAAGCACAACTCGGCACTGTCTCGAGCGCAACAAGAGATATATAATTATTACATTTAAGACTTTAAAATAGCAACGTTAGCACGTATACATAAGCGAGATTTTCCTAGGAAAGCTAAACTAACGATTTCTATTTGCAATAAGAACAATTTTGCAATCGAAATAATAAATTATTTCGGAGTTTTTTTTAAACTCTTTTTCTTTAAATACTTTTAATGCATTGGCCAGAAACCGAACAATTGAAATGTTTATGGGAGTAGAAAAACGTATTTTATCCGTTGGTTAGTCAATCTTATCATTTTCCACTATTTGGAAACTTAAAGTGGCGTAAGTGAGCCTCAAAAATAATGAAATACCAATACCTCTACTCCCACTTAATTCTTGTACTCAGACCCCTTAACAACCTTAATTTATTAGAACTTTAAAGGGATTGCCAACACTCACAATTTGAAAAGGCTAGAAAATATAATTAATTTAACTTTCAATTATGTCTAAATGTTTTACTGTTTGATGCCTCTATGAAAGTGATTTTTGAATTTTACAAATTTTGTGAATTTCATTTAAATCAGAAAGGCATATATCCATGGTGAAACTTAGAGAAATCATTGGTTAAAATATTTAAAAAAACGTATTTTTTTTTACTCTACATCCTACAATCGCCTTTAAAATCTTTTATTGTACATATTTCTACTTGAGTTCTTATTTTCGACATCTAAATTCAAATGAAATTCAGATTGGTAAGAAAAACAAACATTTTTGAATCGTCAGTTTCCTGTCTTAATATCAAAAATTTTGGCATAGCTGGATCGCCACTTTAGTGCCAACTTATAACTTTTTCAGATTTTTCCACGTCAGTGTTCCAAAATCGAGACCTGCTTCTGAAAAGTACAGACTCAACTCCAGAAGGGTCGCTTGCTTTTGTTAAGGATGAGCAGTTGCTTTTCATCAGAATTAAAAATGGATGGCAAATTGTGCAAGTAAGTCTTTCATGTTTTCAGTTTTCGTAATTTTTCAAGCTTTCTTCTCTAAGTAGGCTAATTTTGCTGTTGAAAACTTTACAGAAGAAGTGTCCAACGAATTAATTGACATTATTGATAGTTTTATTCACCAGGAGTAAAATTAAATGACAAATTTTGCCAGTTGTTTTATTTATACAATATTCTGATTTTTTTTTCTGACTTTTTTTTCAAGCTGTTCAAATTTCTGTGTTAAGAAGGCTCACGAAAGAAATATTCCCGAATTGCTTCTTATTGAAAGTTAGTGGCAGTTGCCACTATTAGTGGCAACTGTTAGTGGCAAACAGTTAGTGGCAGTTGATAATTTAAGCGGAAAACAGTTTGATAATTAAGTGGCAAACTAATTTAAGTTGATAATTTAGTGGCAAACAGCAAAGTTAGTGGCAGTTGTTAATTTAAAAATTCTATTATCTAAAAGTAAATAATTAAATTGAATTACCTTTCATTAGAACTGGGAAAGTATGGCAATTTATTTACACAAGTCTTGTAGAGGTATTCTAACTTTTTCTAGCCTTTTTCTTAAACTGTTAAAATGTTGCTGCTAAAAACAAAGATTTATCGATAGAAATTTTTAATTTAATTCTTCTTAAAAGTTATTGTCAGTTGACAGAACCATTGATAATATAAGCCATCCAGTTGTTAAATTATAAATATATAAATCGAATTGATTTTCATTAGGATTAAAAATGAGTTGTAAAAGGTATAAATAAGTATTTGATCGTAATAATGGTGTTTTTCCTTCAAACAATATTACTGTAATTGCTAAAAACAATAATTTACAAGAAAAATGTCTTGAATTATCTTCCTGTTAAAACATTGAAATTATAATTGATAGCATATGTTTAATATGGTTAAAACAGAAGACCAATTTTTCTGAAAAACTTCCATCTAATTTGTCTGATTGGCCTTGGATTTTTAAAAAGGTTTATTTTCCCTCGTTAAGAAAACTTACTTCTAATATAAAGTTTTATTCTGATTTAGATTTTTATTTCACATTCACACTATAAAACTTAAAAAACAATATTTTAAGATTACTGTTTCAGACTAAAAGAGTCAGAACCCATTGATTAGTATACTCCAACCAGGCATGCGCAATTGAGTTTACTTGAACTGAGGATAATAAATAATTAGTAGGTAAACATGCATAGTAAAAATTTGCTTCTGACTCCACTGTAATTTTTTTCACATATTCAGACAACATGATTGAAAAGAATTTATACAGAGGTTATTGCAGCCCTTCGATTCAAAGAGTCGTAATTCAGTGACTAGTATAAGTATAGTACCCTAAACAGTCATGCATAATTGAGTTTACTTGAATCAAAGTTCAGCTCTCCTCTCCATCCCATCTGCAACAGCTTTCTCTCGCCTCACTTTACCCCTCATAGATTCTGACTCCACAAAGAAGCTGTTATGAAATTCCCAAAGCTAGCATCGGGTTACTCCAGGTCACAGCGCTATCCTCGAGGCTTTGTACTAAGTTTTGTTTGTCTTTTTGACAATACGTAACTTGTACCTATTGTCTCTACCTGTTGATAATTTTTTCTTGTAGTGACCGCATCTTAATTTTTATTGAATTTTAACTTTTGTAACTAATTTATTGACTAAAAGATACCATGTTTGGGCTCTGCTCATGAAAGTGTATATTATCTACAGTAAATAACCTGATTTTATTTAACTTGTAACTTTTGGAGCATACAGGTCAAGCCTTTGAGGGAATAGATTCAAAATATTTTTTCAGCTAGGGGAGGTGGGACATGAAAAAACTCAGTTTTAAGTGGTAATTTTTCTAAATTATTCCTTTGGAGAATCTCAGAGGTTAATTTCACCACCACCCCCCTCCCCCTAACCTGGAATGAGCCTTAGTTTTATTGCGTTTCGCTGCATCCCTTACTGTCATAGTCAATGCAAAATCAAATTACCGTCATAGTTAAAATGAAGGAATAAATATGGAATAGTGGATGTAACCTTGTTCCTTCACTAAGATTTAAGCATCTTATGAGCTGTCACTTGAGAAGTCTTCACAAGACCTTGATGATTTAACTTCTACAGGTGAGACGCACCAGACAGATGTGCAGCACAGAATGACTATTTTTCAGGAATTCTTTTCGTTACGTTTCTTTTTCTGTTATATTTGATTTAAATGTCTGTCTTCCAGTTTTGTCTTACCGCTTGTCGCCTTGATCAGTGGTGGTACAAGAACACCAACTAAAAGACTCAAAATTTTTCTGATATTTATTTATGTTATTTAACATTTTAATAAATTTTACAGTATCATTAAACCAATCTATATTTTGTTTCAGCTGGGAGAAATTATAACACCCAAGTCACAGTACCGACCTCCACCACCACCACCACGATCTCGACCCATCTCTCTGCCTGGAGGGCCAAGTGTAAGTATCGTAAAGCAGAAACATTCTCTACCATCTATCGGTCAGTTCTAGCCCTAAAATTGTATGTCCTAATAGCAACCTATGTGTTGCAGAGCAAAATAAAAAGTGTGCTTTATTCTTTTGTTACCAGGTATCAGCTCTAAAAACTCGCAAAATGTCTGGGAAATGAATTTAAACAATGGTTCCTGGACACAGTCTTTCTTCTGGGGAACTACTCGCTTCGGATATTGGTCAAACGTAAGCTCCAATAATTGACCATATTGGCAAGGCTATAAAAAAACAGTGAAAAACAGAAAAAAACGGAATGAGGGTGCCAAAAAAAATCCCGGGGGGAACAAGTCTCCCTCCGGCCCTCACCCCCCTGGATCTGCCAGGGGTTACCCTTATTTTTGCAAATGAGCCATGTGCCTCCCGTGTGTGTTTTTATTCGCTACCTTTTCATAAGGAAGATGTGACCTTCGAAATGGGGGGGAGGGTAATTCATTTGATCGCGAGTCAAAAGTTCTAGTGCCTCTTTAGCGTGAAAATCGAATGGAAGACAGCTATTCATCCCCATCACCTTCCTAGTCCTTAGTAAGGGTGACCCCGTAACGAATTTGGTATTGCATAAAAAATATGATATTTCAGTTTCGTTCAAAATGCTCGAAAGGTCAGACCAAGGATATTCAAAGACAAAGAGTATCCATGCTGTAATATTTAGACTTTTGATTACAGTGAATGTTCTTTTTCATGGTGATCTAATTTGGGCTTAAACTTAAAGGCTCATGGTACTCAATGTCAAATAATGAAGAATCAATTTATGCGGTGTTGTACCGTATCATCGATTATTAGTCGTAACTATTAATGCTTCGGTGACAGACTTCAAAACTTTATCGCAAACAATATTAAAAGACCAATTGTGGAAAATGTCTTGTGATAAATAATCTCTTTTATGTAGGAAACGACGGAAAATTATTATTAGTAAATTAAGGACCTTTTTTCCCTCTTTAAGAACCATAAGTATGTTTCTGTAAATAACAAATACCATAGCCGTGCCTTATTTTTATTTTTATATGATTCTATACCCTTTTCTATGCAGCATTTGATGGACTATATTGAAGATGAACAAGAGGTAATCCTAAGATCTTTATTTTTTTATTCAAATGCGGTGCCCGGCCGGAAGGGGGGGGGGGGCTAGAGGGGGCAAGCGCCACGGGTGTCACGTCCGGGGGACAGCAAAACAAACTTAAACTGTAATATTTTTGGGCAAAAAAAGTAATATTCACATTATTGATAGTGCGGCAGGGGTGGCAAAGTATACAGTCTAAAAAACCTAATTCTGTCTTTGATGCGGTGTCGTTCTATCTATATTCTAATCCTGTTGATATTCACCAATTTTATGGAAAGTTGCTTAAATAGTAAGATTGGCGCTTATTATTTTTTCTAGAACCTTCATTCTGTTAGAACGTAAATGACCTTAGTGTATTGGTCATTTAAAACAGGCTTAGACTCCCTCTGCTGCTGGGCGGAAATCATTTCTGTACTAGAATTGTGTTTAGTGAGAATAAAAATGTTTGTTTATGGTAATATGTTTAAGACTTTTGTCAGGAATTCTTTGGTTTTTTTATGAATTTTTAGAAACTTAATATGTTTTTCTGAGGAAAGAAAGAATTCAAGAAGTAAGGCAAAGTGAGAAAGTAATTATTTACATTTTAAATTTAAAAAATCCAGAGACATTGTCTATTTCAGCGCTTAATATAATTAATAAATAATAAATATGCTTAGCTAAATGTGAAAAAGTAAGTTTCATCCATGTTACCTTATTTATTCAATTATTACCAACACATACAGTCATTCAAAGTTGGAATAAAAAATATTAAAAAATACAAATAAATGTACACTAACGAAAAAATATGAAAGGACGCTTTTGAGGGGATAAACTCCCGTAAGCCATATATGAGATTTTCTTATGTCGTATTTCTAACTTTAACTTACATCGAGTGGCACAAATCATGGTTACAGTGATAGCTTTAATCTAGTAAATAGAGAGTCAAAGCCCGCTGTAACCGGAAGTATAAATATACGTTTTGAAAAGAAAAAGCAACTGTCTTGGAAATAAATTAGAAGCTATTACCTTCTATAAATGCTGCATAATACATCGGTTCCAAGTAGGTTTTCTATGTCTGATTCTCCACGCTATAGAACCACACCATTTCCTAAGAGGTGCTACAGGAAGTATGAGCTTACACTACAAAATGCCAAACTTTTTATTGCTTCATATCACAGCTACATAAAGTATCAGTTTATAACAAAGCTATATAGAAGCATAACTCTTGTACATCGCCTTTGTATGGTTTTTAAACCACCTGACACGTGCAAATGACCCAGATGACGCATATACAAAAAGAACCTGGTTCCCCCCTGCGTAA
The DNA here is from genome assembly GCF_032884065.1 of Artemia franciscana. NCBI lineage: Eukaryota > Metazoa > Arthropoda > Branchiopoda > Anostraca > Artemiidae > Artemia > Artemia franciscana. The sequence continues at coordinate 15,857,734 of NC_088871.1, read as the reverse complement.
GCTTCTATATGACCATAATAATTTCAGTTTCGAAAGACACTGTGAACAGTCAAAATTTAAGTTTTCACAATAATCAATGAATTCTCTGGGATTTTCAATGAAGATGCCCTTATTAGACAAATTTAATGGGATTCGGATGAAGATATTTTTCGTCTAGTATGTTTTGACGAATTCTATAGAGTTTATTATAACGAGACAAACGAAGGAGAATATACATCCCCTTGGTACTGATTTTCCAAATGAATAGCATGATGGCATTGTGAATCAACCGCAAGAGCCTCTAAACAGCAAAATAAGAATCAATGGCGTAGAACATATTCTTTTAAATCAAATTGGGAGAAAAGAAACAAACCCTAAATCCCCGCTGGTGAACGAAAAGAACCTTAAATCCCCTCTGCATTAAGGGAAAAGAAAGGCTATTATTAACCTAGTGTTGGACCTAAAAAATGAGTTTCTCAAGAAGCCACTGTGGCATGTTACGACAGTGTTAGCTGCCAGGTATGTGGTTTTGAAAGTTAAGACATGTAAGAAACACCTTTTAGCCTTAAAAAAGTAGCAATAAAAAACGGATGAGAATTTTCCACGGTTTCTTTCAAACTTTTTAAAGGAAAATAGTCCACTCTGGTAAAAACATCAAATAATGGGAAAAGAAAAATCCAAGTGTTGGAATAAGTGAGCTAGCTTATGATGGAAATGAAAAAAACTATGCCTGCTCGTCCCCCCCCCCCACCATACTAAATTTTAAATATTATCTTTTTAATATGGTAAATTCAAGCTGCCAGATATCTCACAAATCCAATGCCACCAGTTAGTATTGCTTGTATTGTCTCAAACTAAGTTCAAACGGCGAGGGATTGACATAACATTTCTTCTAAAGTAAGAATGGGTGAAATGACTGCCCAGTCAAATCAATAGCAATAAATGTTACATTAGGCTTACGTCCTGTATTCTAGGTTCAGCTGACCTCAGAGATTAGCTATTGCAAATTCTGTCAAATAAGGAAAACTCTTGGCCAAATAGCCTCCATTTTAAGCTCCAGAATCATTTTTTGTGTTTTTCATTATTACTTGGATATACTTCTCAAAAACAGAATGGATACGGAGGTAAAAATGGTTAAACTTGGCAAAAAAAGAAAAATGTTTTTTGTTTTTTATATCTATATTCTTGGTTCCGTCTTTATCGTTGTTAGGTAAATCTGCATAAGATATAACCTGAGGTTAGTTCTAACAGATGCACTTCTAGCATACTGAGATGGTTTAAACTGAATATGCTGAGTCCCTAACCCCTATGCAAAAAGAAAGTTTTGTGTTATATTCTGAACTGCTATTTTTCGCTAATGAAATGAACTGCCATTATTACAAGCAGCTTGATTCAGGAGAACTGGACGATTATGATTTAAAAATGCCGGTAAGTTCCTGGTTTTTCAATAATCTTTTCATTGCATTTGTTTTTTTTTATGATTATAAAGTATGCTTTCCTTTTCTTTTTTTAATTATTAATGAAGGGTCAACGTCCCCAGTACCTGAATAGAGACACAGGTGCTCCACTTTAATAACCATAGAATTCCTCAAATCTCGCAAAATACTTCTCCGGTCGTATCCCCGAGATAGAACACTCCGAGAAAACACGAATTGAAAATGCTCGTAAATTTACCAGTGAACATTAATTCATATATCTTTAGGAATGGATGAATTCTCGAGAATCAAACAGTTACGTGCTAACGAATGGTAAGGAGCGACGCGGCTTCTAAAAAACAGAGTTTTCATAACAGTAAAAAACATCAAAAGAAAATCCAATTTTTCTGCTGATTCAAAATACAGAAAGTTCATTAAGCTAAATTTTACCAACCAAAAGTTACGGGCCTGAGAAAACTTGCCCAATTTTTGAGAAAGGTGGGAAACACTCCCAAAACGTCACATCGCACCATCGTGAAAACCACACTGTCAGATATCAGAAACCATATCAGAAAACCCTACAATTGGTGTTTTAAGCTCCTGTGTACAAAAATGGGGAATTTTGAATTTTTTCTAGAAGAAAGATCACGGATGACTGTTCATTTGTTTTTTCTTTCGTTTTTTGCCTAAGTAACTGTATCGAACCGATGGTCCTAGAAGATCGAGAGAAGGCTCTAAAATTTTGAGATAGCCATTTTGTTTAGCATAGTTGAAAGGTACAATAACTATGCCTTTGAGGATAATGTGACCCCTCACAGGCCCTGGGGAAAGGGCTCTAATTTACGAATTTACCCATTGTTTGCGTAGGTCCATTTGTTTACCCCCCGGCAATACCTCCCCTTCCCTGCAGAAAACACCCCTCCCTAGAAAATATCCCTCACGGCACCTTGGTTTCCTATCACTTTTGACTTAAAAAAAGACTAGAATCCTCAATTTCTCATCTAATGAGCATCCTCCGAAGTTTCTAAGACCATAAGGTGGAGATGGGGTTGAGGAAGGGGCAGCCCCCCTCTTATACGGAACAAATTCTGCTCATTTTGGGTTTAAATTTTACTCTTTATTTTCATAATAACAGCATAGACCAGAAATATTCCTAGAAATCAAGAGGGATTAAAAATCAGTTCTATATTTTGATGCGTTTTTTAAAGCTTTTGTCCCCCCTCCCTTCTGAAAAAACAAAAGTCCTGAATTCGGCCCTGGGGATTAAACATCAATTTCTACCTCCATCCTCCCCTTGTCTCTTTATTAAAAACTAATTCTATATTTATATGAAGATTCAATGAGAGTTGGGATGTTTTGACATTAAGGCAGCACGCACTCTCAAGAAATCTTCCCGTATCTCCCATGTTAAAGATTTGGAGTTTGTCTGACGTTCCTGAATTAGTGATTTAAGCGATTTTTATGTCAATAGAAATAAAAAAAATTTTTGAATATTTTGATCTAATCAAATCTTAAAGCCGACAATCATTTTTTATAATTCCAAAATAATTATAAAACATGTTTCGGGTTTGCATTCTAGATTGCTATACTTGACATTGTTGTTGTAGGGTATAAAAAATACAGCAAAATATTTCTATTCAACAATCAGAAACTTATTTCTATAATATATAGTTCCTGGCGGTAGTCCCTTCAAATTCTTTACATATTTGTGTTCTGAAATCAATGATTCCCCTCAAAAGACTAGATTCAGCTGTAATCGGAGCGTGTGAGAATGTATAAATTTCACCAAGGGACTAAAAACTTGGATTGTTCAGGAGCAATTCAGTCAAGTACTAGTTAGTTGTAACGTGTTTAAATAGAGTCTAGAGAATAAGTAGCGTGCAGACATCAAACTGCCGGTTAATAAATATATATAAAAAATTATATTGTATAAAATTATTACAAGAAGAGTTGCTAAGGACAACCTGCACCTTAGCGTAATTTTGAGTGAGAAACCCCTTAAGTTCGACCCTCCTATGTTTGTTTAGTTGAAGCGACGAAGAAAACTGATACCTTTGTATTTGACCGACTTGCCGCCTAGGAAAAAGAATTGACAAGGGAGTTAAATTTTTGGACTTTGGCTAGGCCTTAAAATACACACTTTGAGTTATATCCCCGCCTCCCTAACAAGCCAAAAAAAATTTAAGATTGAAGAAAATTTCTCTGTCTTAGGTAAATGCCCTGTTGTTTTACAAGTTCAAACATTTGCATATAATGCTTTTAAACTTCTAAAATGAGGTTCTATCATCGTTTTGTTGTTAGAGAGGGAGGGAGATGTCTCAAAGCATACATTTTAATACCAAAACATCCCACTCTCATTAAGCCTTCAGATAAATACAGAATTAGTTCTAAGGAAGAGACGAGGGTAGGATGGTAGTAGAATTTGATATATAATCCCCAGGGCCGTATCCAAGACTTTTGTGTTTTTTTTTCGGGGGGGGGGGTTACAAAAAACTTGAAAAACACAAGTCTTAGACTTGAAATTATATTTATTTGATTTATTCTATTTAATCCTGTGAGTTTGAATTGTTTTTCTAATATTTTCATTTCACAACCTCTTCTCCTTTTTTTTAGCCTTATGTTTTCTTTTTATATTTGCTTGTTTTGTTCTTTTTTGCTTATGTTTCGTCACTCAAAAGTGCAAATTTGGCGCATTAGGGCTTGTAGTAGTCATTTTCCAGAAATAAAAATTACCTTTTTTGTTTTAACCTGTCAGTATATTATCTTAATAACTAGCTAACTTCAAAAACCATAAGAAAATTCTCAACAGAAAAAAAGGGAATAAGCTTCAAGAGAAAGAAGAAATTATGAAGAAAAAAAAACTATTTATATGGTACATTTTCCTTAAACCATGAACTGGGGATCTGTAAAAATTATTGGTGGCAAATTTTAATTATTATACACCTTTAAGTATAGGAAACTGTGAGCTGCAAACAGGGCCGGATTTAAAGCTTTGACGCTTCTAGACTCAAGCGTTTCTGCCGCTCCGGTTTTGCAAAAATTTTGGGGACAGTTTATGAGTGACCACGGAACTGTGGTGTTATTTTAAAATCACTTTTCTGTGACTAGGCAGCGTGGCAGCGGAGTGCACCTGGCACTTTGATGATAAATCACCGCAGTTCATTTGTCGTTAAGGAAAAAATTGCTCGGTGATAATTTATTACGCCCCCTGGCATTTTGCACACTAAAGACTGGGCCTAGTGAGCCTATTGGTAAATCCTGGCCTTGCTGCAAAGATAAATGCGTGATTTCCCTACTATTGTTTTGTGTTTTGCTGTATAGTTAAATTGTTATGCATGCGATCGAAAGTTATAAAAGTTTGATTCTCATTTTAGTTAAGAATGGCTGCCTTGAACAAGCCTATGACGGGTGATATGAATGGAACAAGGGCTTATGACTACTTATGTTATCGACAAGCACAAGGAGCTAGACTTCGGGGAACTTTTAAGGCTTTCTTAGCATCTCACATCCAGAATTTAGATTCAGTCGTCAGACTTCTAGATAGAGAACTACCCGTTGTAAATACAAAGGTAACATTTTGTCAAATCTAAATTATTATTTGTTTGTATTTTCACAGGGAACTTTGGTCTGACTCTTTGTTAGATTGGTTGTAGAGCAACCTCACAGAATGTTTTCATTCCTTTTTTTATAAAATTAATTTCGCAAAGTTTTTCTTTAACTTTTTTTTTCTTTTTCAAATATTATGATTATTCACCTCCTTTTTTGAAAAGAAGTGACAAAAAACTAATAATTAATTCAACTATAGTTTTCAGTTTTAAAAGATTGTGCCTAACAGTAAATATCTAAGCACAATAAAACTATTGACCAAATTGGTCATTTGGCTCAATTTTTAAATGTGTCTTTGTCCGAACCAGTCTAAAAGCATTAGCCCAATTCCCGCCCAACAAGAACAAGGTTTTGTAGGCATAAGGGCTCCTTCCAGTGTATTTATGCCAAGTATTTACCCACACACCCATATACAAGTCCAGAATTGTACACAGAAAGTCTTTGAGCCCCAAGCTTCCAGAAAATAGCAAGATTTCTGTAATTTTTTCCAAGTTTTTTTTTTTTAATATATTTTTATGTCCATTGTTTTCCTACTGAAATATTGGCACTCGTTTTCATTTTTTAAAGTTAAAGTTAATAATTCTGTTTGTGATAAAAGAAAAATCGCTTTTCAAAGGCGAGTTCGATAAGGTAGAGTTTTGTCTCCTAGCTTGTTTAAATTAGCAATTTCTCAAATACTTCTATATATACCTTCAACATCTTTGTTGGATTTAGCTACCATGTCACACCTAGCCTATGCTGGTGAGCATTTAGTTGTAAGTAGATCTGAGAATATTCTTTCAAGATTAGTAACTGACATCAGTAAAGCATTTTCACGTATTGGCCTTTGTTTAAACGTTGATAAATGCGTCGGTTTCCTCTTCTTCTTTTCTCCTTCTTTAAAAAACAATTATGTCTCTTTTGTCTTATTTTGTGGTGGCTGGATATTAACATTATCGCTAAAAAAAAAAAAGAAAAAAAAGGGCTTTCCGTTCATGGCTAGTTTCTGACTCCAGACTGAAGATTAGAATTGGTTGCTCGAAGATTGTTGGTATTAGAGGGAAAAAAGCCGTAAAGATCCATGCAAATTATTTTTAGTTTTTTTGTGGCTATTCAATTTATTTTTTTCTGGGTTTTAGCCACTTTTGGAAGTGAAAGATCTTTGTCCTATTCTTATTCACTATCTCTGTTACTGTAAATTTTTGCTTTTGCTTCCGCCGTGGCACCGTATTCGGAGGATATTATATAAATTCGTGGTAAATTGTGTCTTTGGAAAAGTTCTTGTAGCAATCAAATGTATTAGCCCGCTAGAAATAAATAATTATTGTCATTATTGCATATGCTTGTCAATTTTTTCCCTAGATTTGCCGAACCATTTTGAAACAAATTTATATGAAACTACCGCAATTAACTTGTACACTAATAATGAACTAATAGTGAAAGAATACTGCTTTTGACGATGAAAGAATGAAAAATCTTTAAAAGTATTAACAGACAGTATTCCTTCTTTGTATAATAACTATACTATGAATAACTCGTGCATTTCCTCAGCTGCATTTCCTAGTTGATGGAAAATTGCATGTGCAATACCGGTATATAAAAAGGAGATAAATCTAATGTAAATAACTATCACCCGATTGTGGCTCTGTCACCATTGTGTGAAGACATGGAGAACATTTTAAAAGGCAGGATTTCGTCTTATTGAGATAAAATGAATTTCTTTACGAAGTATCAGTTTGCATTTCGTGTAGGCCATTCGACAGAACAAGTGATTGCACCTTCTTTTTATAGTGAAATGATTTCCTGGATAATAATTACCATTTGTCGACCGTGTTCGTTGATATTAAATAAAGCATTTGACACTCTAAACCATGCTATACTTTTTAAGCAAATGGAAAATGCAGGTAAACGAGGGAGGGCACTATAGATAATAGAATCATTTCTTTCTTATCCTGGCAGATTGAGGTGGGTGTTTGTAGTCATTTGTCAAGCATGGATGACCTTGATGATAACGGTGTCCTACAGGGCTTTGTCCTAGGTCCTCTTTTATTTTTGATATATATGAATGATCTTCCAAGATGCCTGGATGACCTTGATGATATTGGTGTCCCACAGGGCTCTGTACTAGGTCCTATTTTTTTCTTGGAATATATTAATGATCTTCCAAGATAACTGTATGAGAACAATGGTTTTTAGATTCAATTTGCTGATGACACAGCTTTAGCCGTTAAAGCGAGGAACTCATCTACATTATTTCAAACTTTTATCAAACATTTATCAACACGTTTACTTAGCCAGTGTCTCATCTATAACTCTTTAGTGGTGAATTCTACGAAAACTAATTTTGTAATTTTTGATTGTTTGGAATATGGTATTCGAAAAATTTAATGCTAAGAGCTCAAAATTTCTGTATTTAAGATACAGAGGGTTGATCCATACCACTATTTGGGAGTTTTCTTGACCAGCTCCCGTCATTTCAGATTCATTTTGACCATTTATGCGTAAAACTTGCATAAAATATAAGTTTTATGCATCTGGTAAAACACATTTACCATATTCAGTTTCGAAAATGATTCTCACTCTGCGATTACATCTTTTTTAGATTAATTTGCGTAAGATGATGTGTCAAAATACTTTTTGGATAGCATATAAAACCACTTCAGGTACTTCAAAATAAAGCAATAACAATGCTAGAAAATTTGTACATGGCCTTTAGAACTTAAATATCAATCGGAGAAAGAGACATTGTTTTTTTTTTCTTGAATATTTCAGACTTGAAGCGTATAAGAGAAGTGCATTATAGCGACAAGCATTACTGCTTA